>NW_023996061.1:0-67209 GCF_015586225.1 Lucilia sericata | reverse complement strand
AGTCTAGTCTATAGTCTAGTCTCTAGTCTAGTCTATAGTCTAGTCTATAGTCTAGTCTATAGTCTAGTCTATAGTCTAGTCTATAGTCTAGTCTATAGTCTAGTCTATAGTCTAGTCTATAGTCTAGTCTATAGTCTAGTCTATAGTCTAGTCTATAGTCTAGTCTATAGTCTAGTCTATAGTGTAGTCTATAGTCTAGTCTATAGTCTAGTCTATAGTCTAGTCTATAGTCTAGTCTATAGTCTAGTCTATAGTCTAGGTCTATAGTCTATCTATAGTCAAGTCTATAGTCTAGTCTATAGTCTAGTCTATAGTCTAGTCTATAGTCTAAGTCTATAGTCTAGTCTATAGTCTAGTCTATAGTCTAGTCTATAGTCTAGTCTATTGTTAGTCTATAATCTAGTCTATATTCTAGCCTATAGTGTAGTCTACAGTCTACTCTATGGACTAGTCTATAGTCCGGTCTAAATTCTTAGTTTAGTCTAAAGTCAAGTCTATATTCTAGTCTATTGTCTTAATTAATTTAGTACTTTTTACTTCAATTTTCCATGACTGATTCATATATTATTATTGTTGTTATTGGTTTATTTTGTACTTATTTTTCTAAAGAGTTTAAGTAGGTATTTCTTTTACTCTCTGTCGCTTGCTTTGCTCTTACTTTGTTGTTTGATAAGATAAGGTTTCATGAAAGTGAATGAATTTAATGCTATAACAAAAATAACGTATTTTTTATTGATTATTTTCTGATGATCTATAAAATTTTATAAAAGTGATTGGACTCATGGTAACTTAAAAGTCAAATAGAAATGAACAAAGTTTGGCCAAGATATAAAGAATTTAATCATTTAATGAAATATTTTCTGGCAAAACTATCAATTTAAAACGAAATTGCTCTTTGGATTATTGGATCATTTTTCAAATATATAATAAAATTTATTAACAATTGCAAAATATTAAACGCTTTAGTATTGAGTAATAATAAAATGGAACTAAAGGAATTTCTTAAAAAAAAAAAAATTAAAAACTTGTAATCACAACCTTTTGCATAACATAATAATTAATATTGGTTTCATTGAGTCTGTAAGAATCCCCTTTCATTTAAAATCTAAATTTTAGATACATATCGTAGCTTTTATTCCTAAGTTTTAGTATATTTTTGTGGAATTTTTATTTAAGTTAAATTTAAAAATTATGAATGCACTCATTTTCGCAGTTTAGCAATGTCCAATGTACAAAATAAACTGGATTCTTTTTGACAGCCCACGCTTGAAATAAAATATCACATGTAAATGAAAAACCCAAGTTTCCCCAAATGAAGTTTTGTCGTTTGTTGTTTAATATTTCTGAAATGAAAGCAAATATGAAAACATCAACAATGGTGGAGCAAACAAAAAAGTGTTGGCAGAGTACATTGTTTGAATACACTGAGCTTTTATATAGTCAAATCTATAGTCTAATGTCTAGTCTAGATTATTGTCTAGTCTATAGTCTAGTCTATAGTCTAGTCTATAGTCTAGTCTATAGTCTAGTCTATAGTCTAGTCTATAGTCTAGTCTAGTCTATAGTCTAGTCTAGTCTAGTCTAGTCTAGTCTAGTCTAGTCTAGTCTAGTCTAGTCTAGTCTAGTCTAGTCTAGTCTATAGTCTAGTCTAGTCTATAGTCTAGTCTAGTCTAGTCTAGTCTAGTCTAGTCTAGTCTAGTCTAGTCTAGTCTAGTCTAGTCTAGTCTAGTCTAGTCTAGTCTAGTCTAGTCTAGTCTAGTCTAGTCTAGTCTAGTCTATTCTATAGTCTAGTCTAGTCTATAGTCTAGTCTATAGTCTAGTCTAGTCTATAGTCCAGTCTAGTCTATAGTCTAGTCTAGTCTATAGTCCAGTCTAGTCTATAGTCTAGTCTAGTCTAGTCTAGTCTAGTCTATAGTCTAGTCTATAGTCTAGTCTATAGTCTAGTCTATAGTCTAGTCTATAGTTTAGTCTATAGTCTAGTCTATAGTCTAGTCTATAGTCTAGTCTATAGTCTAGTCTATAGTCTAGTCTATAGTCTAGTCTATAGTCTAGTCTATAGTCTAGCCTATAGTCTAGCCTATAGTCTAGTCTATAGTCTAGTCTATAGTCTAGTCTATAGTCTAGTCTATAGTCTAGTCTATAGTCTAGTCTATAGTCTAGTCTACAGTCTAGTCTATGGTCTATAGTCTAGTCTATAGTCTAGTCTATAGTTTAGTCTATAGTCTAGTCTATAGTCTAGCCTATAGTCTAGTCTATAGTCTAGTCCTATAGTCTAGTCTATAGTCTAGTCTATAGTCTAGTCTATAGTCTAGTCTATAGTCTAGTCTATAGTCTAGTCTATAGTCTAGTCATAGTCTAGTCTATAGTCTAGTCTATAGTCTAGTCTTTAGTCTAGTCTACAGTCTAGTCTATAGTATAGTCTATAGTCTAGTCTAGTCTATAGTTTAGTCTATAGTATAGCTATAGTATAGTCTATAGTCTAGTCTATAGTCTAGTCTATAGTTTAGTCTATAGTCTAGTCTATAGTCTAGTCTATAGTCTAGTCTATAGTCTAGTCTATAGTCTAGTCTATAATCTAGTCTATAGTCTAGTCTATAGTCTAGTCTATAGTCTAGTCTATAGTCTAGTCTCTAGTCTAGCCTATAGTCTAGTATATAGTCTAGCCTATAGTCTATTTAGTCTAGTCTATAGTCTAGTCTATAGTCTAGTCCCCTATAGTCTAGTCTATAGTCTAGTCTATAGTCTAGTCTATAGTCTAGTCTATAGTCTAGTCTTAGTCTAGTCTAGTCTATAGTCTAGTCTATAGTCTAGTCTATAGTCTAGTCTATAGTCTAGTCTATAGTCTAGTCTATAGTCTAGTCTATAGTCTAGTCTATAGTCTAGTCTATAGTCTAGTCTATAGTCTAGTCTATAGTCTAGTCTATAGTCTAGTCTATAGTCTAGTCTATAGTCTAGTCTATAGTCTAGTCTATAGTCTAGTCTATAGTCTAGTCTATAGTCTAGTCTATAGTCTAGTTCTATAGTCTAGTCTATAGTCTAGTCTATAGTCTAGTCTATAGTCTAGTCTATAGTCTAGTCTATAGTCTAGTCTATAGTCTAGTCTATAGTCTAGTCTATAGTCTAGTCTATAGTCTAGTCTATAGTCTAGTCTATAGTCTAGTCTATAGTCTAGTCTATAGTCTAGTCTATAGTCTAGTCTATAGTCTAGTCTATAGTCTAGTCTATAGTCTAGTCTATAGTCTAGTCTATAGTCTAGTCTATGTAGTCTAGTCTACAGTCTAGTCTATAGTCTAGTCTATAGTCTAGTCTACAGTCTAGTCTATAGTCTAGTCTATAGTCTAGTCTATAGTATAGTCTATAGTCTAGTCTATAGTATTAGTCTATAGTCTAGTCTATAGTCTAGTCTATAGTCTAGTCTATAGTCTAGTCTATAGTCTAGTCTATAGTCTAGTCTATAGTCTAGTCTATAGTATAGTCTATAGTATAGTCTATAGTCTAGTCTATAGTCTAGTCTATAGTCTAGTCTATAGTCTAGTCTATAGTCTAGTCTATAGTCTAGTCTATAGTCTAGTCTATAGTCTAGTCTATAGTCTAGTCTATGTCTAGTCTATAGTCTAGTCTATAGTCTAGTCTATAGTCTAGTCTATAGTCTAGTCTATAGTCTAGTCTATAGTCTAGTCTATAGTCTAGTCTGTAGTCTAGTCTATAGTCTAGTCTATAGTCTAGTCTATAGTCTAGTATATAGCCTAGCCTACAGTCTAGTCTATAGTCTAGTCTAGTCTATAGTCTTGTTTATAGTCTAGTCTATAATCTAGTCTATAGTCTAGTCTATAGTCTAGTCTATAGTCTAGTCTATAGTCTAGTCTATAGTCTAGTCTATAGTCTAGTCTATAGTCTAGTCTATAGTCTAGTCTATAGTCTAGTCTATAGTCTAGTATATAGCCTAGTCTATAGTCTAGTCTATAGTCTAGTCTACAGTTTAGTCTACAGTCTAGTCTATAGTCTAGTCTATAGTCTAGTCTATAGTCTAGTCTATAGTCTAGTCTATAGTCTAGTCTATAGTCTAGTCTATAGTCTAGTCTATAGTCTAGTCTATAGTCTAGTATATAGTCTAGTCTATAGTCTAGTCTATAGTCTAGTCTATAGTCTAGTCTATAGTCTAGTCTATAGTCTAGTCTATAGTCTAGTCTATAGTCTAGTCTATAGTCTAGTCTATAGTCTAGTCTATAGTCTAGTATAGCCTAGTCTATCAGTCTATAGTCTATAGTCTAGTCTACAGTTTAGTCTACAGTCTAGTCTATAGTCTAGTCTATAGTCTAGTCATAGTCTAGTCTATAGTCTAGTCATAGTCTAGTCTATAGTCTTAGTCTATAGTCTAGTCTATAGTCTAGATCTATAGTCTAGTCTATAGTCTAGTCTATAGTCTAGTCTATAGTCTAGTCTATAGTCTAGTCTATAGTCTAGTCTATAGTCTAGTCTATAGTCTAGTCTATAGTCTAGTCTATAGTCTAGTCTATAGTCTAGTCTATAGTCTAGTCTATAGTTAGTCTATAGTCTAGTCTATAGGTCTAGTCTATAGTCTAGTATATAGCCTAGTCTATAGTCTAGTCTATAGTCTAGTCTACAGTTTAGTCTACAGTCTAGTCTATAGTCTAGTCTATAGTCTAGTCTATAGTTCTAGTCTATAGTCTAGTCTTATAGTCTAGTCTATAGTCTAGTCTATAGTCTAGTCTATAGTCTAGTCTATAGTCTAGTCTATAGTCTAGTCTATAGTCTAGTCTATAGTCTAGTCTATAGTCTAGTCTATAGTCTAGTCTATAGTCTAGTCTATAGTCTAGTCTATAGTCTAGTCTATAGTCTAGTATATAGTCTAGTCCGTATAGTCTAGTCTATAGTCTAGTCTATAGTCTAGTCTATAGTCTAGTATATAGCCTAGCCTACAGTCTAGTCTATAGTCTAGTCTATAGTCTAGTCTATAGTCTAGTCTAGTCTATAGTCTTGTTTATAGTCTAGTCTATAATCTAGTCTATAGTCTAGTCTATAGTCTAGTCTATAGTCTAGTCTATAGTCTAGTCTATAGTCTAGTCTATAGTCTAGTCTATAGTCTAGTCTATAGTCTAGTCTATAGTCTAGTCTATAGTCTAGTCTATAGTCTAGTCTATAGTCTAGTCTAGTCTAGTCTATAGTCTATAGCCTAGTCTATAGTCTAGTCTATAGTCTAGTCTATAGTTTAGTCTATAGTCTAGTCTATAGTCTAGTCTATAGTCTAGTCTATAGTCTAGTCTATAGTCTAGTCTATAGTCTAGTCTATAGTCTAGTCTATAGTCTAGTTTATAGTCTAGTCTATAGTATAGTCTATACTATAGTCTATACTATAGTCTATAGTATAGTCTATAGTATAGTCTATAGTATAGTCTATAGTATAGTCTATAGTATAGTCTATAGTATAGTCTATAGTATAGTCTATAGTATAGTCTATAGTATAGTCTATAGACTAGACTATAGACTAGGAAAGCACACATTTTATTTAAAAGTTTGACGTGTAGATTTTTATAAATTATGTATGCATATCAAAAAAAAAAAGCGTGTGAATAAATATTAGTATGCACGTTTTTCAAAGAACCCACTTCACCTATTTATGTACCTATGTATATAAAAACGTGTAAATAGTAAACCAATAGTGGTTTTCTTTAAGTGTAAAACCAAACTATTTTTATTACTAGCTAAATTGCGATAGTTTTTTTTTCTACTCCACTACTACTTTTCCATAACAAAGAAATGAAGTTGAAAAAATTTGTTCAAACCACAATTGGCAATTTTTTTAAGTGCGGTTTAAAAAAAAAAAACAACAATAGTTTTGAACGGGTTGAGTATAAACGACTTTTGAGTACGTAAACGTCAAGTATAAAGAAAAAGAGTAGTTATGCGAATGTACATATTTGAATCCGTAAATAAGTAAATGCGAGCTACGCTAACTATGTATTTCCAAATGTAGATATTTTTATACATATTTATGTATATAGAGTAATAGTTGTTGGAAATACAATCAACTCTCTATTTTATTACAGACAAATATTTTTTCTATTTTTTTATAATTTTATTATTGTTAATGTTTTTTTAGCAAATTGTATGTGTGTGCTGCTAAACAACGTGTTTGCCATACAAATGTTTAATGACAACAATTTTGACTGGTTTCATTTGTTTGGTTTGATAGTTAGAATGATAGAATAGAAAATGAGCTTAGAAATGCTTTTAACAATGATATCGATTAAATAGCTTTTTTAGAATATTTCTTTTAAGGAAAATTAATTATCTTATTAACAGATAAAACCAAGAAGAAATTAAATTAACACTTCTCGACAAGTATTGACATATGACAACTGCTGTAAATGGTTTAATGGGTTAAAGAAGTTTTTATAGAAAAAAAGTGCTAAAACCTGCAAAAAAAGATTTATTTAACTTTATGGTTAAAACAAGAAAATTATAAAGAACTAAGAACTAACTGCTAATAAATCTTGCTCAATTCCTTTAAGAAAAAAAGCGCAAACAAACATTAAATAAAAATATTTCTCATTTTGCCTCTAAACTTAAATAAATAATAATAAAAAACTGTAGTTTTAACTATTGACAGTTAATTTGCAAACATAAAAAAGTAAAACATGATGGTTATTTTTTTTTTTTAATTTTAATAGATTCTTCCGTTAGTTAATATCTGTTTAATTCTTAGAAACTTCTATGTCAAAATTACCTGGCGCTTGTTTTCATTTTGAGTATCTTTTTACAATATTTGGGTTTTTTCTTTCTTTAAACTTTATGGCTTCTTTCTTAATTGTCATCCTGTTTCATGTTATTTTTCTTTGAAAGTTTTAGTAGAAAAGAAATCTCGTTTACAACATTTTTACTTCAAAGTTTAAACTAGGGATGCCAAACGGGACTGGCTTTTACAAATCCCGGGATTCGGGATTTTGAAAATTGCAATCCCGGGATCCCGGGATATTTCGGGATCCCGGGATTTTTCGGGATCCCGGGATTTTTCGGTATTTCGGGATTTTACGGGATTACATGAATTTAATTATTTTATATATGAAAATCTTTAAATCATCATATTTGTAAAGAAAATTGTTTAATTTTGTGGAAATTTAACAGACAGAAGATATATTTAAATTAAAACAATCCAATTAATTCCAATTTTTAAATAAAAACTTTCAGAATTGCATAATTTCTGAAACTTTTTAAATACATACTTACTTCCTAAATAAAAATAAATATCAAGTTCCGAAATTAGACATAAGCACTTTTTAAAACCTCATACTGTTTCATGTGAACTAATAATTATAACAGATACCAATTCAATTATTCGAACATCAATTTAGAACCTATTCTTTGAAAAATATTTGGAATTTTACTCAAAATACATATTAGTTTTGGAACATATTATTATATTCGTAGTATTAATTTAAAATTTTAGGTGCATTCAGAACAAGGTAATTTACCTTTACCGGTATCATTCAGATTTGTAGAAAGTTAGAAATGTAAAATCCTCTAGTATTGAAAAATAAAGTTTGTATTCAACTGTGCCGAAATTAAATACCCACCATCAAAATATTGTAATGTATTGATATTAATATCAGCATCAATGTGATTTTCAGAGGAGGTCCAATTAGGTTTTTTTGTGTCAATTTTGGTCCAAATTTGCAGCCCAAATAGAATGAGTCTTCTAACTCGTGTTTTCAGCTTACAGACACAGAATGTGTATACTTTTTGGGTCGGTCTACGACCAACATTGCAATGTGCTAACAAGTAAAAAGTTATAGTTGGGCGAAGCCTACCATATAATACCCTACACCAGTTATAAAAATAAAATGTGATTTATTGTTCATAATAAAGCATCTAAGTTGAATTGTACCTTGCCTCAGATATAATTTAGCTATTTTTTGTTGAATAAAATTGTGTACATTTAAGTCATATTTCGAAGGGGGCTTTGCATAGGGGCTAGCGTCAAATGAGGCCGCATCATCAAAAAATACATCAGGGTCATGAAGGCTAGTATAGAACTTGGTTTTGCAGCATTTTGTCGAGTTACGAGTATATTGAACATAATTATGAACTTAAAAACCCAATTTGGGGGGTTCAGTTGTATGGGGGCTAGGTCAAATATTGGACCGATGTTATCCATTTTCAATAGGATCCGTCTCTAGTACAATAGAAGATCATGCAAAATTTCATTGAATTATCTTCAAAATTGCTGTAGTTTGATTACAAGGTTTACACGGACGGACGGACAGACGGACGGACATAGCTAAATCGACTCAGAAAATGATTCTGAGCCGATTGGTATACTTTAAGGTATAGGACCAATATTATTGTGTGTAACAAACATCAGCACAAACCCAATATACCCTCCCCACTAAAGTGGTGTAAGGTATAAAAACGAAGTGAATAAATAAATTTATATGTGCTATGTGTATGGACTCATACCACTTTAAAAAATAAAAGGTTCAAATATGTATAAAATTAGCTCTGCGGAATTTTGTTTTGCATGAGTCAAAAATAAAATAAGATCGTAATTTTCAAATTAATTAAAATTATGGCTCAAAAAAAGAAAATAAAAACAGTTTTTTGAAACAAATCCTAATCCCGAAAAAATCCCGGGATTTATTTTCCAAATCCCGGGATTCGGGATTTACCAATCCCGAAAAATCCCGGGATTTTCGGGATCGGGATTTCGGGATTGGCATCCCTAGTTTAAACGCATTTAAACATGTTTCAATTTACAGTTGTTGTGTTTATAGAATTGTAAAAGTGTGTTTTTCCATTCTATTCATTTTAATGGAACTTTTTTTTCGTCGTTTGTCTATATTTTTATAACTTTTCCGCAAATTACAGATTTTTGAAATGTTTTGTTGACGCATAAATCAAATGTTTAAATGATTAACCCGTTCAGAGGGTTTGTACTTTTAGCATTAAATTGCAGTTTTGGCTTAAAAGTGCAGTTTTAGTATAAAAGTGGATTTTTAGTATAAAAGGTGCATTTTTTGCATGATATTGCATTTGCAGTATAAAATTGCTTAAAGTTGCATTTTTAGTATAAAATTTTATTTTTAGCACAAAAGTGCATAATAATGCATAAAAGTGCATTTTTAACATAAGCGTTTTTATGTTAAAAATGCACTTTTATTGCCTTTTAGTATAAAATTGCATTTTTAGTCTAAAATTGCATTTTTAGTATAAAATCGCATTTTTAGTATAAAATTGCCTTTTTAGTATAAAATTGCATTTTTAGTATAAAATTGCATTTTTAGTACAAAATTGCCTTTTAATTTTAGTATAAAATTGCATTTTAAACATAAAATTGCCTTTTTAGTATAAAATTGCATTTTTAGTATAAAATTGCATTTTTAATACAAAATTGCATTTAAGTGTAAATTTGCATTTTAAATATAAAATTGCATTTTTAGTATAAAATTTCATTTTTAACATAAAATTGCATTTTTAACATAAAATTGCATTTTAAGTATAAAATTGCATTTTTAGTACAAAATTTCATTTTTATTATAAAATTGCATTTTTAATACTAAATTGCGTTTCATTTTACGTAAAAATTTGCTTTTCAAATATAAAATTGCATTTTTATTACAAAATTGCATTTTAAGTATAAAATTGCATTTTTTGTACAAAATTGCATTTTCAGTATAATATTGCTTTGAGTATAGACTGCATTTTTAGTAAAATATTGCATTTTTAGTATAAAATAAATTTTAGTATAAAATAGAATTTTAGGTATAAAATTGCATTTTTAGTATAAAACGCATTTTTAGTAGAAAATTGCAATTTAAGTGTTGCATTTTGAGGATAAAATTTTTTATGAAAAAGTGCTTTTTTTGCATTAAAATTTTTGCATAAAAAGCTTTTTTGCATAAAAAGCTTTTTTGCATAAAAAGCATTACATTTTCAACATAAAAACGCATTTTAGTATACATTTTTAGCAAATCAGTGCATTTTTTGCAAAATACTGCTTTTTTGCATAAAAAATTCATATAAAAGTGCATTTTTAGTAAAAATTTAACTTTTAGCATAAAATTACATTTAATAATAAAATAAAATTTTTGGAATAAAATCGCTTTACTAAACTAAACTTATATTTATGCTAAAAATTTTGCATTTTTTTTAAATTTATGTATAAAATCGCATTTCCATAGAGTAGAACAATTCTAACACAAACGAAGTGATTAAAGAGTAAAATTTTTTTAACATAAAATTTATTTTCAGATTTTAACATAAATTGGTTGGTTTTTTGCCATTTGCCCCCACAATAGCTTAATCATTATTAAATTGCGTTTAATCACTTGTTTTCTTTTTTTTTTCTTAAACAAAATATCTTACATTTCAAATAGTTTAGCAAACATACAAAAACCGATAGATAAATGTGTGGCCAACTTGGCGAGTAAATAGTTAAAGACGTTTTTAATTTTCATCTAGTCTTGACTTTTTTGAATAATGTTTGTGGCCCATTAATAACAAACTGCCTAGACGGGTTTTCTAATTTATGCCTCAAACAATGGAAAGAAGAAAAGAAGACTGAAAGGAAAGAAAATAACAACAACAACAAAAAGAAAAGAAATGTTTAATTTATTTACTTTAATTTTGTTAAACGGTATGTCTAGTCATCACTCATGTTTGAAACTTGAAAACAATTTTGAATACTTGTCTGTAGTAAACATTTGAAAATACAAAGTAAATCTTTTTTTATTGTTAATTTTTTTCAACAACCACATTTTTAATAACATTTCTAAACCTGAACTAAAAATATACATATATACTATAAACCACTAGTTTCTCCAGGTTAGTTTAACCTACAAAATTTTTGAAAAAGAAAAGAAAATTAGGTTTTCGGTGTAATTTTAAATGAGCAATTTGTGATAGACTCGAGAGCTCGTAAGGTTAATTAAAAATTGTAATTTTTTAATTATGATTAATTTGTCTTAAGAAGTTTAAAAATTAAAATTTAATGGTTGGTATAATTTTTAATTTATTTTAACATAACTTCATTAACTATTTATTACAGAATTTTTATAAAATTTAAAAATTATTTGTTTAACAAATTCTACACAAATTTTGTTATTTATAAGCATAATTATTAAAATCTATTTTCAAAATCATATAAATTCAATCTATCATCTCGTCCATTATCTATATGTCAAAGAACTAATAAAAGAAATCCATAAAATTTATACATCAAAAAAATATTTAAATTGTGCTGGTTTCGAAGATATTTTTTTAATTAATTTTGTTTTGCTAACATAGAAAAAAATCCATTTAGTACCACGTGATTAAAATAACACGTATAAACCTGTTCACTTTCATAGAAAATTTAAATAAAACTAATTTGCTACAAATTTAACTTTTATCTTTTGTTAAGATGTTTTTTTATTTTTTTTTTAATAACTTTATTTTAAAATGCATTAAATATTAAAATTATGCAATAATTCTTTTTAATACTAACTGTATTTTGTATGTCATTTCTATATTTAAATATATTTTTTTATTTGTTTTCAAATGATATCAACTGTCTTCTTATCTTATAAAGAAATTGGAACGAAAGTGAGAAATTTATATCAGAAAGTTGTTAAGAAATGTTTGCTATAAACCCTAAAAGAAGCTACTAGTAGATAAACAAAAATTGCCATACAATCTAAAAAGCTTTAAAATCGATATTCCAGCATAAATAATATAAAATTCAGATTTTACCATGAATTAGAAATTTTATTAAGAAATTTTAATTTCTAGCAGTGCTACAAAAATTTCTCTTCAGCAATGTAAAGTTAAAAAAAAAAAAAATTTTTTTTCTTTTTATTTATATTTTTTTAATCATTGTAAACACTTTGTAATCACATTCTAAAATTTATTTTAATGATTCGTATCATATTGTTCTTGATAATTGTCTGACTTATTTTTTGGGTTTGATATAATTGTTATCTTGAGATTGATAATAAATAAAATATTATATTGACTTAATTTGTTTATATACACCGGTAAAATATTTATTTATAGAAATGAGTCATTAAACTCTGAAATACAATTAAAGATAAAGAAAGGTATAGGGTCTATAAACTAAAAGAAATTAACAGCAGATCGATATTAATACAGTTTAGTTAAGTTAAGTTCTAGATTATATATCAGTTCTGAACTAGAATTAAACTATAACTGTACTAGAATTAAACTATAACTGAACTAAAACTGAACTAGAACTGAACTAGAACTGAACTAGAATTGGACTAGAACTGAACTAGAACTGAACTAGAACTGAACTAGAACTGAACTAGAACTGAACTAGAAACTGAACTAGAACTGAACTAGAACTGAACTAGAACTGAACTAGAACTGAACTAGAACTGAACTAGAACTGAACTAGAACTGAACTAGAACTGAACTAGAACTGAACTAGAACTGAACTAGAACTGAACTAGAACTGAACTAGAACTGAACTAGAACTGAACTAGAACAGAACTAGAACTGAACTAGAACTGAACTAGAACAGAACTAGAACTGAACTAGAAATGAACTAGAAATGAACTAGAACTAGAACTGAACTGAACTAGAACTGAACTAGAACTGAACTAGAACTGAACTAGAACTGAACTAGAACTGAACTAGAACTGAACTAGAACTGAACTAGAACTGAACTAGAACTGAACTAGAACTGAACTAGAACTGAACTAGAACTGAACTAGAACTGAACTAGAACTGAACTAGAACTGAACTAGAAACTGAAACTAGAACTGAACTAGAACTGAACTAGAACTGAACTAGACTAACTGAACTAGAACTGAACTAGAACTGAACTAGAACTGAACTAGAACTGAACTAGAACTGAACTAGAACTGAACTAGAACTGAACTAGAACTGAACTAGAACTGAACTAGAACTGAACTAGAACTGAACTAGAACTGAACTAGAACTGAACTAGAACTGAACTAGAACAGATCTAGAACTGTTCAGTTCTACTTTACTTTTAGTTCAGTTCACTTCTACTATAATTCTAGTTCAGTTCTAGTTTCAAAAGCTGTTCTAAATTAATCAGTGTTATCTAACATATTAAAAACCAATCAAGTGACAAGTAGTAGGGGAATTGAAGACTTTGGACTGATTACCACGCTGTTATTAAATAACCTATGAAAAGTATAGCGCTGGAAAGTAGTGACTAATTGCTAATTTAATTATGACAAATATCACTATAGTAAATAAAGAAATAAGAGACTCTCAAAAATATAGGTCAAATATACAGACTTTCTTCCAAAGAATAATTCAAAATAAAGTTTTCACCGTTAAACTCTGGCATCAACGACAAAAAGAAACAATAAATATTAATGATTTCAGAGATTTTTTATTGCAAAGCTTTTGTTTAACAATTTATCTTTTTTTGTACAAAATCAAAAAAAAAGTGCAATTGTAAATAATAAAATATTAAGAGGGGCAAATGACTAATTGCATTAAAAACATGTTAATAAAACGTGTTGAACAAAAAAAGCTAAATGAATAACTGAAATTGTAAAACATTATTAACAAAACAACAAAACATTTTGCGATAAAATAAGTATAATTTTTTAATAACAAAAAAACACAACTCAAGCTCAAATGAAAGTAAAAACTTTGAAACCTCTAAAAAACAAATGATGTCATATTTTGCTAACGAAAATAAAACTGTCAAACAGAAACAAAATACACAAACAGCGAACGAGTAAATATCTACATTCATAAATATTTAAAAAAATGAATTTAAGAAATTCTGTTTGTCAAATTTTTTTTAAATCCAATCATGTTGGGAATGCATGCTTATGGAGACCCAAAATTCTAAGCTTAAGTCAAACTTAACAGAACCACAAGCATAAAAACATTATTATACAAGTTTAGCCTTGAAAAAAATCAGAAAATTTGTTTATCGGTTTAAAAAAAAAATACAAAATTTAACTTAAATATGATTTATAACAAAGGGGTCTGGGCAAGAATTTTAATGTTGTTGTTTTTTTCATTAAGGTTTTTCAGAAATTCTTGAGAATTTTAAAATTTAAACTAAAATTATGCAACAACAAAAAAATTTATCATTCAATAAAGGGGCAAAAAAGCACTCAATGTGAAATTTATATAAAATTTTTTTATCAATGAATTGTGAATATTAATTCTAAAATTAACGGAAATTTTAATGGCGTAATATTTATTTATTAAAAAACCATTAATAAGAAAAACTTCAATGACGTTTCTTTAAAGTTGAAAAATGTGTTTGTATAATGACAAATTGTATGACCTAAATAATAACTTTATTGACAACTCCCTATAATATACAAAAAACACACATTCTGATCACTTCCCCCTTTTTTATTATCAATAATCTATAAATTTCCCTTAAATTTTTAGTTTCTTATATTTTCTACTTATTTCCAAAAAAAATTAAAATTTCATAAAATTCTCTTTCACTTACCAATATTAACAATTTTAATACCCTCATCTTCGAGGAATTTCAATGCTACGGAAACATTTTCCAATTTTTGTGAACGGAATGTTGGTCTTTTATTATATTTGGGCATACGTTTTTGTGACAACACCTCGATTAAAGCGATTAAACGCAAACCATCGGAGAGATCACTCTCTAAACTGTTGATCGAACGATCGATGGTCTTGAGATGTTCATTGGCCCAACGGGTGAATGTGTTCTGTTGGATTTTCTTCCATTGGGCATCTTCGGCGAGATCACGTTCAGCCTCCATGTCTTCGTCAAAGTTTTCGTCGTAGGGATCCTAAGGAATATAGAATGGAAATAGAATGTAAGTAATTTGTTTAACATAATTGCCTTTTCGGATGGCAAGTTTTACTCTTAATCCTTAATTGGCCATAAATAATAAATTGTAATTTATTTTAAATATAGTCAGTTTCCCCGATATTATTCATCTCAAATAACTCATACTACGATATTAATTACTATAGCAATTAATGAGAAACAATTAGTTCTAGTTCATATATAGTTACGAAAATAGTTATACTTATATTAATATTTATAGCAGTATTTATATTTATAGTTATATTAATAGCAACATTCATCTTTTTAGTTCATTCCCCGTTCATTATTAGTTCTTGTTCTGTTTTAGTTTAATTCCAGATCAGTTTTAGTTCAATTCTAGTTTTGATGCTCGTTCAGTTCTAGTTCAGTTCTTAATCAGTTGTAGTTCAGTTCTAGGTCAGTTCTAGTTCAGTTCTAGTTCAGTTCTAGTTCAGTTCTAGTTCAGTTCTAGTTCAGTTCTAGTTCAGTTCTAGTTCAGTTCTAGTTAAGTTCTAGTTCAGTTCTAGTTCAGTTCTAGTTCAGTTCTAGTTCAGTTCTAGTTCAGTTCTAGTTCAGTTCTAGTTCAGTTCTAGTTCAGTTCTAGTTCAGTTCTAGTTCAGTTCTAGTTCAGTTCTAGTTCAGTTCTAGTTCAGTTCTAGTTCAGTTCTAGTTCAGTTCTAGTTCAGTTCTAGTTCAGTTCTAGTTCAGTTCTAGTTCAGTTCTAGTTCAGTTCTAGTTCAGTTCTAGTTCAGTTCTAGTTCAGTTCTAGTTCAGTTCTAGTTCAGTTCTAGTTCAGTTCTAGTTCAGTTCTAGTTCATTTCATTGTGCAAATATTTGATGATCAATTTATATTTTTTTCGAATTGTATTTAAGATTTCCTTTAAAATTGCTATATGTATTTTTTTAAACCAAATTTCCAAAATATTTTTATTCTTCCCCTTTATTTGAACAAGTGTTTCATTACAATAAATATTATTGTTTGTTTCATTAATTTTCATCTCATCCGAAGAAGTATAAATCACATTAAATTCCATTAATAAAAATTAATTTTAATGCAAATATAGAAAAATTAAAGAAATGTCTCGTTATGTTGTTTGGAATCCCACTTACAAGCAGAAACACACACAACTGATGACGTTTGTATCTTGAACTCCGCTTATGCGGATCACGCAAAACGCCCTTATTTCTCTGGATTTTTTGTTGTCTTTCAGTTTATCTTATGGTGTTTTTATGATAAAATTACAAGCAAATAAATAAATACTGAAAATTTTAACAATTAATATGACAGAGGGGGCAGGAGACAGACAGATATAAGAGACCTACATACAGTCTGTCATTCATTCATTTAATCAATCAGTTAGTCTATCATTAATTTACTCATGTATGAATCTATTCAATAGTTAGAAACTTAAAGCAGAGCTGGTAAATTAAAGTTTTAAAGTAGTGAACAAGATTTCTGGATTTAACATTATTAAATTTCCTACTGAGAATAATTTATTTAATTTGCTGAAGGACTTTTTCAAGGAAATTTTTAATAAAAATTGCGTAACTTTTCAACATTTGCTTAATATTTAATTATCCAACTCTGATTTGAAAACCAACTCATACGCATTAAAACGCATAGAGGAAAAAACACAATTGTTGTGTGATTTCATTACATTTGCTTTTCGAGTGACATTGGGTTGACAAAACAACAACAACAACGTCATATGATAGAGTTCAGTTTCTTTTTTTCAATTTCTATCTTTATCAGATTTCTTCTCTTTATTCAATTATTAACATATAAGAAAAACAAACAACTTAAAAAAACATGACAGACTGTGGTTTTTTGGTTAAAAACACAAAAAAAATAAATAAATTGAAATTTAAAATGATCTTCATGTTAAGCTTTATTCTCACTGCTCCACCTCCCCCCTTTTCTTAGAAACAGCTGTTTTTTATCTTCATTATTAAATCTCTTTTATCTATTACAGTAAATTTTCAATGTTTGTTTTTGTCTGTTTGTGGTTGGTGTGTGTGTGTGTGTGTGACTTTTCCTCTGCTAGACAGACAGACTCTGCTGAAAAAAATATTTTAAAGATTTATTGTAGATTTTTTCGTACTTTATGATCCAGAAAATTTTGTGCAAATGATGGAAAAAAGAAACGGAATTTATTTTAATGAAAATTCTGAAATAAGAAATGAACTCTTTGGTGGAATTGCATGAAATTTGAAATTCCCACCAAATGTGATAACAGTTTTTCTTTTTGCTTAAAGGTAATTTGGTGTTTTTTTTTAATTTTTATTTTACAACTTTGTGAAACAAATAAAAACAAAGGAAGGAGGAAGACAAACACACAGTTTAGGGGGAAGGTCAACTAAGGGAAATAGGTTGAAATTGTATAAATTAAAATGGAAAACACCAGGTGTTTTTGGAAAGTTTTTGTACATTGAGATCTTGGTCATAGGCCAACAAAAATATAAATATTTTGAGTCTTTAATAGAATTTATGACAATCTAGACATGTTCATCAGTCTGTCTGTTGAAAACACTTTAGGACCTAAACGGTTGCAGCTACTGTGCTAAATTTTCCATAATATTGGTCTAGACATGTTCGTCCGTCTGTAAGTTGAAAACACATTATGATCTAAACGGTAGGACTATGGGGCAAATATTGGCTATTGATGCAGTTTGTTGGGTATTGAAATTGACCCATATTTGTCCCTTGACTCCATTAAAAATTCACGGTTGAAAAATACCGTTGAACTCCCACGACATTTTAGGTACTTTTTCTAACTTAGGTATAACCTTTTCATAAGTAGTAAATTGACTAGTCTATAGACTGGGGTATAGTCTATTCTATGATCTATACTCTAGTCTATAGTCCAGTCTTTGGTCTAGTCTATAATATAGTATTTAGTCTACTCTGTTGTCTAGTCTAGTCTATATTCTAGTATATAGTCTAGGCTATAGTTTATAATCTAGTCTAAAATCTAGTCTATAGTCTAGTCTGTATTCTACTCTAAAATCTAAAATCTAGTCTATAGTCCAGTCTATACTCTAGTCTTTCAAAATTTAAGTTATTAAAAACTTGAACAAAGAATTATTCATTTAATATTTTATTCGAAAATTAGTCACTCTAACGATTTGTGAAAAGTTTGATCTGTAATTGACTCAATTCCCCATATAAGGGACTCTTACAAAAATGTTTAATATTATGTTAAAAATGTGGGGAAGTTTTCTAGTATAATCCCAAAAATGTTTTTTGTAAAACTAGTTTTTGTTAATTAGGTCGTAAGGGTATATAATGGGGGTAAATATTTTTATAAAAAATTTTTATCAAGACTCTCTTATTGGCATTTGTAATTTATATTTAAAAAAAGTACCACGAGCCACCCTTAACATTTATTTAGTTAAAAGCTAAGGAGGGGTTAAAAAAGGGAGCGACTTTTGGTTAATAATAAATCCAAATAAAGAAGATCATTTTTCATGGAATTTAAAAGCGACATTTAGCGATATGTTGCTGTCAAATTATTAGAAGGACTCTAATGAGTTTTCCCTTAATTTTTCATAGAAAATATTTTAGTTTTATAGAGAATTAATTATTAGATTTCCATCAAATATCCAGAATAAGATTACACTTAAATAAATGCATTATTATTAAAAAGAGTTTTTACAAATAGTTTTGAGAATGATTTCGTGGAGTTATTTAAAAAAAAATTCTATTTTCATTAAAAAGAGTTGATAATTCAACGTCAATTTATTTTTATTAAATCACAGGTCTGATTATGACTAATTTTATATTCATAGGAATCATGTTGAAATAACGCGTTATTCATCGAGGTTGGGTGTTTAAACATTCGATCAGTATTCGATGACGTACAAAATAATTCAATATAATTTCACTTTACCAAAATTCGTATTGGATACCATAGTGCATTTGTGATTCTCGATGTCCAGAATACATACATAGAACTCTTCTTGAATCATTAATCGTTTCCACTACTTTTCAGATAATAATAGTCAAAAGTCCATAATGTTGTATGTAGTCCAGTCTATAGTCTAGTCTATAGTCCAGTCTATAGTCTAGTCTATAGTCTAGTCTATAGTCTAGTCTATAGTCTAGTCTATAGTCTAGTCTATAGTCTAGTCTATAGTCTAGTCTATAGTCTAGTCTATAGTCTAGTCTATAGTCTAGTCTATAGTCTAGTCTATAGTCTAGTCTATAGTCTAGTCTATAGTCTAGTCTATAGTCTAGTCTATAGTCTAGTCTATAGTCTAGTCTATAGTCTAGTCTATAGTCTAGTCTATAGTCTAGTCTATAGTCTAGTCTATAGTCTAGTCTATAGTCTAGTCTATAGTCTATTCTATAGTCTAGTCTATAGTCTAGTCTATAGTCTAGTCTATAGTCTAGTCTATAGTCTAGTCTATAGTCTAGTCTATAGTCTAGTCTATAGTCTAGTCTATAGTCTAGTCTATAGTCTAGTCTATAGTCTAGTCTATAGTCTAGTCTATAGTCTAGTCTATAGTCTAGTCTATAGTCTAGTCTATAGTCTAGTCTATAGTCTAGTCTATAGTCTAGTCTATAGTCTAGTCTATAGTCTAGTCTATAGTCTAGTCTATAGTCTAGTCTACAGTCTAGTCTATAGTCTAGTCTATAGTCTAGTCTATAGTCTAGTCTGTAGTCTAGTCTGTAGTCTAGTCAATAGTCTAGTCAATAGTCTAGTCTATAGTCTAGTCTATAGTCTAGTCTATAGTCTAGTCTATAGTCTAGTCTAGTCTATAGTCTAGTCTATAGTCTAGTCTATAGTCTAGTCTATAGTCTAGTCTATAGTCTAGTCTATAGTCTAGTCTATAGTCTAGTCTATAGTCTAGTCTATAGTCTAGTCTATAGTCTAGTCTATAGTCTAGTCTATAGTCTAGTCTATAGTCTAGTCTATAGTCTAGTCTATAGTCTAGTCTATAGTCTATAGTCTAGTCTATAGTCTAGTCTATAGTCTATAGTCTAGTCTATAGTCTAGTCTATAGACTAGTCTATAGTCTAGTCTATAGTCTAGTCTATAGTATACTCTAGTCTATAGTATACTCTAGTCTATAGTCTTGTCTATAGTTTATGGTCTAGTCTATAATCTAGTCTAATGTCTAATCTATAGTCTAGTATATAGCCTAGTCTATAGTCTAGTCTAGCCTACAGCCATGTCTATTGCGTAGTCTATAATCTATAACCAGTCTATAATCTATTCCATAGTCTAATATATAGTGTAGTCTATAGCCTAGTCAATAGTCTAGTCTATAGCCTAGTCTATAGTCTGGTCTATAGCCTAGCCTATAGCCAAGTCTATAGTCTAGTCTATAGGCTAGTCTATAGTCTAGAGTACATCTGTAACGAAAGACGAATTAGAACCAACCAGGCGGTTAGACGTTAGTGGAAATTATTGTCTTTTTCTGATGCATTAACTCTTTGTCGAACTTCTGGGTAAAACTATTTCTCCCCTTTTTCCCTAAAATTCTCTTTTAGCTATACTTCCCTTACTAAATTTCTTTTGTTATTTTTTCCTGTCAACTCTCGCGAGAATTACACTTTTGGCAAATAATAAAAACAGAAATAAAAAGATTAGAACTTGAACTCTGTTTACTTAACATTACATGTTAAACACCTTTACATATGTATGAAAGCATGTGTAAGTAAAATTTGCAAAACCAACAACATGATCCAACAAAAAGAAAGTCACAGAGAAAAGGGAATGCTAAAAAAATACAGAAAGAGACACACAAACAATTGGGGAAAAAATGTCGGCTAGTAAAATGTTGTTTGTGTGGTAAACGTGTGTGTGCAATTTATAGTTTAGTGTTTTTTTTATTTGCAGACGTGCGAGTTTTTCTGTTAAAAAATAAACTTTAAAGTAGAAGTTCATTAACATTTTTGTTAAAGTGAAATAAAAATAAGATTTTTTTGGAACAGATTTTTAAAAAATATAAAAAATATAAAAAAATTAAGAAAATGTGAAAAAAAGAAATTTAGTTTAAGTGGTTACAAAACACACACCTGCGGATTAAAAGTATAAACGTAGTTGTCGTTTAAAGTGTTGTTGTCGTTGGTGTAATAAATTTGTTCAACAGGATATTGTTGCTGTTGTTGTTGCTGTGGCTGCTGAGATAAGGCGTATGATGTCACAGGTAAATTTAATGTTGTAGTTTTTATGACACTTGAAGGATTTGTATTGTTGTTATTGGTATTTATGTTATTAAAATCACTTGTTTTCACTTGCGTTTGAAAGGGATTTGTGTAATTTTGTATTTGTTGTTGTTGTTGTTGTTGACCAGCAACAATTGCACAATTATTATTTGTTAAATTAGTATTTGTATTGCAATTAATGAAATTTTGATTAATTGGCAAATTATTACGATTATTAAAATAGGTTTGTTGTTGTTGTGGCACTGTTGCAACACTGTTTTGTTGTCGTTGTTGTGTCGTATTCAAATTAATTTGTTCAAATTTATCGTTTAATTGATTTGATGACGTTAAATATTCGGGCGTTTTTAAAATAATTTTTTGATTTTTATTACTACTATTATTATTGTTGTTGTTACTGTTGTGTGTACGATTTTCAAAATTATAATTAGTCGCTTGACTATCAACCGTCTGCGCACGCGATCCACCTTCAACTGAATGCGTTTGTCCAACGATCGGGGAATTTACTGGTTTTACTTTGCTGCTACTGCCAGCCGTGGAAGAAATATTAACAGCTCCACCACAGCCAACAATATTAGTAGAGTGGTGGTGTTGTTGTTGTTGCCGCTGAGCTGCTCCCATAAAACCAACACTAGCACCACCAATACTATTACTATTATTTGTTGTAGAGTTGATAAACGATGGCTGATAGAGTTGTTGTTGTTGTAGATTATTTGAATTTGCATTAATTCTATTTCCACCACTCATTGTTGCTATTGTATTCACTGCTGCTGCTGTTGTTGTTGTTCCTGCTGTCGTATTAATGTCACCAACACCATAACGACCGGCTTTCTTGTCATTAGCATTACTCATGTTGTTGTTGCTGTTATTTTTATTAATAATATTGCTCTGTAAAGAGCTGTTTGCTCCCAAATTATGTGAACCAAACATAATGGCTCTCTTTTAATCTTAAACTCTTTCGTTGAAAAAACACAAGATCTCTCTATTTCGTTCTTTTGTTTTTGTAAGAAAAAAAAATTACTTTGTTTTGTTTTTGTTTGGTTTGTTTACTCTTGCTTTTAAATAGCTGTTTTTTCTCTCTATGTATGTTTAGCTTTCTCTGTTTACACTGTAAATAATTTTATATGTTTCGTTATACAGGGATGGTAGTGTTAACATTATAAGAAAAATTTAGTAATTAAATAATGACTTTAAATGAAGTCGTTATTAATTACAAATTTAAACGGTTGATTAAACAACATTATTTAGCTTTTAACAAATTGTCTATAGAATTATTAATTTTTTGTCATCCCTTATCATAAACTTAAGGAAATACATACATACTACATATGTATATTTTGTCTTATTGTTATAGCTTGTTTATTTTCTCTTATTAATTATATTTTTTTAATTTATCGTTTTTTTTTTTCTTCTGATAAGCAATTTCTTATTAAAAGATTGTTTTCAAATATTTGGTCATCTAAAGATAAAATGTTTTTTTTTTCGGTTATTTGCATTGGCTTAGTCATTTCATAAACGCTTGAATACATAATATGCTGTTTTCTACCTGTCTTATATTTATTTTTTATTAAAAAAACATATTTCTTATTAGCTAAATTGTTTTTTAATTAAGACAAATATCTCTACATTAGTACTATAAATAAAACCAACAATTCTTAAAGCAAAAAAAAATTCCATTAAAAGAAATTAAAGTAAACATTTTATACATAATTATTTGATCCATATTTTTATTGCCAATAAATTTATATCTTAACTAGGGCATCTAATTTTGCGAACTTTTTTCATTCCTGGGAATAATTAAAACAAATTCCCCAGAAACTAACTGAATATTTAATAAAACTAGTAAATAGTCATAATAAAGTAATATTTTTTAAGTTATGGCCCTTTAGTTACAAATATTTTAAAATATTTGTTTAACGTTTTTTAATATAAAATTGGAATCGGAGATGATGTTCATAATCACAGCGATCGTTATAACAAGGGAAACCAAAATATGCAAATGCATGTTTCAGACCAATTTAAGAAATTTGGCATTGATTTATTTGCGCATATTTTTGCATATTTTACCCATAAAAGCATAATTTTGCATGGTTTGACTTTAGTAGCTTATTTAAGGTATATTTTCGAGTTTTTAAAGCATATTTTACTCTTTTAGTGAATATTTTGAAGGTTAGTGCATATTTGTTCATTTTTGTAAAATTAAATAAGAAATCGTTAAAGGAAATTCACAATAGTTGAACACTAAAGCTATATATACACGATTGTCAGATCTTACAACGTTGGCAGATCTGGCAAAAATTGTTCGTTCAGACCAAAGAATAAACAAGAAGTGAAACGCTGTCATTTTTTTACAACAATAACATTACGCTCTTCTCACAGACGAGTGGTGTGTAAATCCAACACATATGTAAAAATTTATTCTCTCTCCAAACTTCAAAACTTTTTCGCGAAAATTTGAGGATAATAGCACTTTGAAATATTTTTTATCACTTAACATTATATTTTATAATTTTTTTGCACAATTTAAACACATTTAATAGCCCGAAAATAATATATTTTTTACAAACGAAAAAAAATATTTTTTATTTTTGGACATTGAATTTTTGTTGGTTGAAATTAAAACTAAAAAAACAATGTTGTAAATTTTCGTATGGTAAACGAAAAAGATATTTCAAATAAATAATTTATTTTTTCAATATTATAGATTAAAAAACAAATAGACGTGTTTATAAAATGTTTGTAGATAAAATATGTGGAAAATATCTTAAGAAACCTTTCAAAGTATAAATTGAAATGTAATATTTTTTTTTTCAATATTTTTCAATACGATTTTTTGCAACTATGTTGACTTGAGAATTCTACTAATACATTCTTAGAGTTAGGTACCGGATGACAGTAGACTTAGGTACTTTTGACAACAGTTTCATTTCTTATTTATTCTTTGGTTCAGACGCTTGTAGGAAAACCATAAATTTCATTTCCAACTGCCAACAAAAATTGTCAGTTTACAATGTTGTCAGTTTGTTGTATGGCAAAAGTTGCCATATCTTATTTTAGCTGAATATGTTGCCATGTTGCCAATAGAAAACATTTATCTGGCAATAGTTCCATTGCCAGATCCATAAAATTCGAACATCTGACAATAAAAATTGTCAGACAATTATTTGGCAATGACAACGTAATATATTTACACGATTGTTAGATGTCTGGCAATATTATTGTCAACGTTGCAGACAAAAATTTTAAGTTCACACGGTTGTCAGACATTTTCTGAACATTTTTCTGTCAACGTTGTTGGATCTGAGAAACGCGTATACATAGCTAAGCATAATTTCGTAAGTGAAGTGCTGTTGGAAATTTACTTCGGTGGTATTTCTAAATCCAGGAGTTTATGTGAAAAACCAATTTGAGTTAATATCTTTGTTTGATAAATTTTTTCTTTCATTAACACCAAATCTCACGAAAAACACTCAAAAATAATAAGAAACTCCGTGATTTTCTTACAAAAACAGGGTCGGTGACAAAATCCTATTGAATCTGTGTTCAAAATTTTACATTGCAAATTAAGTTTTACAGTAATATTAGTGTTTGAAAGATTTTCCACTTTTTAAAAATTTTTCATCCCAATGAGGTTCTTGAAAATAATACACAGAGGGAAAATAGACGTTTTAAAATTATACACGCCTGGTACCAAATTGATACAAAAGTGGTTATAATTTTTCAATAACAAAAAGTTGTGATGAATTTCGATCAAGAAATGGTTCATTATTTTCATGCAAAATACTACACACTCTCTTTCCATTTTAGAGAAATAATTTAAAAAAATATGATAAATTGTATGAAAAACCGTAGAAATTTAATATTAAATAATACAAAGCGTAATCGAAATGACAACAATGTATTGTTACAATGACAACGATGCATAGTCAAAATGATAACTGGGTTTTATTTAAATTTTATACACATCCGTTGTCTAAATGTTAACAAACGTGGTAAGCTCCCTTTTGACAAAAGATTGTATCAATTTTGGTACTTTTCTATCGGTTTTTTCCCTCTATGTCCATATTTCATACGAAAAGGTTTGATTCAATAATATTCTTGAAATTATTTGTTGACAATAAAATTTTAAATCGTTTGTTATGCTCACCCATTTCATATTAATTTATTTCAAAAAAATCTAGCCTATTGGCCATAATCGTTTACAAATTTCTACTTAAAAATTAAGTTTGTCTATTTAAATACGATGAATTATTGATTAAAAATGTAATACTAATTTCCTATTAAATATGTAGTTTATTATTTTTGCTAAGTGTAATGCAGTAAAACTCTTCAAATTTCAATAGCGATGATGAATTAATTTTCATTATAATAATTTTATCTTAAAAAAGACACAATTTTGTCAACGTTATTTATAATTCTCATAAAAATTACTCAGAATTTTTTAAATTAATACTTACTACTTTTAAAGAATTTATGAAATTTATTTTATTTGAAATTTAATAATTTTACTGGAAAAATTATTGTTTGGCTTTTCATTTATTTATTGACTAGTCTTTTGGGAAGTTTAACCTACGGACTTCCGTTTTGACTAGCCCATTGTCTTGTCTATGAATTAGAAAATGTAATAGAATATGAAGTTGTCTATTGACAAGTCTATGGCCTAGCCGAAAACTGGTATATTGAATAATCTTTCGACTTGTCTACTATATAGTATATGGACTTTTGGTCTATAACACTTTGTAGACTGATCTAGTGAATAGGCTAATAGATAGTCAAAAGATAAGTCTGCATACTAGTCTATATACTAGTCAATATACATATGTAGGTCTCAATGCCATAGTAAATTGATAAGTCTATGGAATATTCTACTGATACGCTAACATACACGGGCTACTTAGAAACATTTTTTGCTAAAGATACGTTCATACCTATCAAATATGTACTTGACATAACCACAAAACAATGTTGAAATGAATAATAAAGATGTTCTAAAGTGATATCTTCAAAGACAAATAACGTTTCTGTAAATTAATAAATATTTAAAGGTAATCAAAATATCGATTTTAATTTTGTCAAAGATTTGTGGTTTGTTTTCGTTGTCAACGATTGTATTTTAGTACTAAACTTCTCCATGCCCGGTAAAAATAGTACCAAACTAAGTACTTGTGTACTAAAGTTCACATCTCTGTTTGTTAATAACATTAAAAGAGAATTTTGAACTCTCTGTTAAATATTCTCTTCTTTTTCTTTTTTCTATACTCTTTTATTTTTACACTTTGATTTTTGAGAGCTTTTCTCTTATCATCCATGTCTTTTATATTAATTTATTCATGCATACTTTGTTGTTTTATTACATTTTACCTGTTTGTTTTCATTTTTACATTTGGTCTTTGACGTACTATTTGTTTTTGTTTCTATAACGTGATCATCAACATCACTTTGACACTAATTTTGTTGAAAAATTTTCTTTGAATAGTTTTTTTTTTTTTTTGAGAATATTCTTTTGTGATCTTGCAACAGTGATGGGCTTAAATTAGTACCTTTTAGAAATGTGGGAGGAAGTTGATTATGAAAAATACAAAAAAAATGTCATAAACTTAGTCGAAACTTATTTAATTAAATTGTTATTATGAAAATAAAAACCAATTAAAAATTGTAACTCTTACAAAAATATTATAAAGTACCAAATTGTACCAAAAATACACAAATTTTATGAAATTGTACCAAATCTGTCTGCATACTAGAAGTCACCAAAGCTACAAGTCAGATGGACAGACAGACATTCTTTTCAATAAGAAATTCTTCTTAAATTTTATGCTTGTGTGTGTGTGTATGCGTAACAAATTATGACGATATTATTTTATCTATTCTATTTTGTTTTTCCCTTTCGTAACAGGTTTTTTAATGCTCTTTTAATGGTTATAAGTTTTGTTCTTACATTCTTAGCGGAAAAAACCAGAAAGTCAGTCAATAAGTCGCAACGCCACATAACTTCTTTTTTTTTTGCCAGTGATGGAAAATATTGAATTTTCAATGCATAAAGTACTCAGTACTAGTGTTGCTATTTTAAAGAAATTTGTGATAAGTACTGCTTTGGATTTTAAAAGTCCATAGACGCTAATGAACTTTTGTATTAGAATCTATTTCCCATAGCGAAATGAATCTACAAAATTTGCTCACGAATGTAGCAAAAGTTTCCCCAAGTAAAAAGCTCAAATAACTTCCAACGAAGTTAAAAAGTAATGGAAAGTTAATATGAATAACATTTTGGTTATAATTTCTTTTTTATAAATAACTTTAAAATTAATTTGTTAAACAGTAAAAAAATGTCACGATATTTTTTATGTTCCATAGAAAAACGTTGTTGTCTGACACTTAACTATTGTTGCACCACTAAACTAAATGTTTCCAGAATGTTAATGTTATTCGGAAGATCTTAAAAGTAACAAAAAATAACTTGTTCTGTTTGTAACCTGTTACCAATGATTAATTAAATACCAACATTTAATTTTTATGGCTTGTAAAAGAGCAATAGAAACTAAATGGTTTATATTTAAAAAAAAAAAAAATTAATTTCTTTTAAATGCCTATAAAAAAATTTGTATAAACTATTTTTATACAAAACAGGTGGATAGAATTTAAATTTTGAAATAGGTAGTTTAATCTTTAAATAGAGCAGTTGAATTTTCTGCATAATTATAATTTAGAAAAACTTCAATCTAAAAAGAATTTGAAAGAGGTAATACTGAATTATTGCCCATTGATTTTTCCAATTAAATTTTATGAAAACATAAAAAAATGGACATACATATTTAAACAAGTTTAAAAGCTATGAAGAGACGGTTGTCAGATCTTACAATGTTGTCAGATATGCTAATGAAAAATTGTGACAATGAAAAATTGTTAAGCTATGTATACACGATTGTCAGATCGTACAATGTAGGCAGAAAAATGTTCAAAAAATGTCTAACAACCGTAGGAACTTACAATTTTTGTCTTGCAACGTTGTTAGAAAAGGCAATGTCAGTAAATTGTATAAAAAATATTGTCAGACATCTAACGATCGTGTAACAACATTACGTTACCATTGCCAGATAATAGTCTGACAATTTTTACTGTCAGATGTGCGAATTTTATGCATCTGACAATGGCATCAGTGTCAGATAAATGTTTTCTATTGGCAATACAGTGCATTAAAAGAACATATGCAGCTAAATTAAGATCTGGCAACTTTTGCCATACAACAATCTATATGAACTGACAATTTTTGTTGACAGATAAATCTATTGTTTGACAATTGTCTGGCAATGAAATTGTAAGGTTTTCTTACAACCGTCTGAACTGACAATTTACTTGTTGCCAACGTTGTAAACGCAGACAACCGTGTATATAAAGCTTTAGCAACGGGTAAATTGTCAGTTCAGACGATTGTAAGAAAATCTTAAATTTATCCGCAAAAAAAAATTCTCAGTTATCACTGCTGTCAGATTATTGTATGACAAAATTTGCCAGATTAGTGGTTAGACATTGCTAGAACTGCTTCATTTTTGTTTGATTTTTAATGCACAGTGCTGCCAATAGAAATATTTTATTTGTCAATTGTGCAACTGTCAGATGTATCTAACAATAATAATAATTGTAAGACAATTATCTTACAACATCAATATGGCGACGGCAATGTAATGTGTTTACACAATTGTCAGATGTATGACAATATTATTGTTTTACAATGTACTGACAATAAATTATCTGACGTTTCAAGACAAAAATTGTAACTTCACACTATTGAATTTTGTGATAATTTTTTTGACAACATTGTAAGATCTTACAATCGTGTATTAGCTTAAGCTAATTAATTAATTAACTTATTATTTCCGCTGCTTACTCTGAATGAAGTAATTTTAATATGTAGTACTGTATTATCCATCCCTGCTTTAAAATGATCTTATTGTTTCTGTGAGTTTTGAGTCATTGCTATTTTGTTTAAGCCTTAAAGTAGACTTTACATTTTTGTTACTAAATATAAATATTTTTCAATAAACCAAAAATGTCGTTATTTAAAGAAGTTTCTTAATGTATGACTAACTGAACTTCTAAAGAAAAAGTTAATAAAAATGTATACTGCAATCGTGGTAAAAGTTTAAGCAGAGTTTTAAACTATGCAGAATCGTGTGTCGTAAGTTTAAGGTTAATTTCTTATAGTGGTCCAGTATTTGGGCATACATACATAGGTCATTTTCAACCAATTTTTATTACTCGATATACATACTTATTTATTGAATATATGCAATTTTATGGGGTCTTGAGTCAAATATGTATTTGACTATATCAAGTGATGAACTATATAAAGTGATTAATTTCATAGATCGACATTTATTGGTACTTTTTCGATCTTTATATTGATTTTTAGACTGTTCATTAAAAAAAACTGAAATGCTCTAAAAAAATCTAGTATGTAGTATTTTGTCGAGTGTAGAGTCGAAGGCAATCCGTTTCGACAGGATAACTGCAATCGTCTGATGTCGTCTGTATTGTATAGTATTAGCTCTTGTAGCCGTGAGAAATCTCAAGATATCATTAAGTTTAGACCCAGATATATCACCAAGGTTGGATATGAAGTAACTGCTAATAATGGAAGACCGTTACTTTCTTTTCCCTGTCTTTACAACTGCTACAGTATTCATTGAAGGGAAGCCAAAGCTGTGTCCTGTTATTACTGCTATCAACCTCGATATATCTCGCCTTTTTCGGCCACAATAACTTTTCCCCTTTACATATGACTAGGTTATTCCATCTTGGTAATCCCATGGTATAGAGGTGCTACCAGTACCTCTAGTCTGTCGGGACTATAAACTGGTGATTTGACAAGGCGTCGAACCAGAGTACCACATAATCTGGTACTACGGGTGGCCAGTTGCCCGCAGGACTTTGTCCTGGCTGGTCAGTTGCTTGAGTTTCCTTCTGGATCCACGTAAAGGCTGTGGTTTTAACCCAAATTCGTGGGAAGGGGTGGTTGATTATAAGATTGATACATGGTGAAATATACATTTTTGGGATAAGTTTCTGTTAGGAGCGCTACAAGATTGTGGACTAATAAAATGTTGGATTTGAAGTGATAATGCCAAGATTGGATAAGCGTTGTCGTGCTGTGTACAATCGGATACTTGTGGATGAGGGGGATTCTGAGTTGTATCTGTGGAGATGTTGGAATGACGGATGGAGTGACGGTCGAGACGGTCTGACAAATTAAATACAGATCTGTGTTTAATTACGTCCCTACACAGAGGGAAAAAGAAATATATATGATATCAAATTGACACCAAACTGTTTAAAATTTTTCAATAACATCCGTTGTCAAAGTATATACATACGTACGACAACACTATGTAATGTTGACAACATTGGAACAATTCATTGTCGAAATCTAAATTTTATACACATCCGTTGTCTAAATGTTAACAAACGTGATAAGCTCACTATTGACAAACAATCCGTTGCCATGTTGACAACGCTGCGACATATTGTTGTCGTACGTATGTATATACTTTGACAAAGGATGTTATTGAAACATTATAAACTCTTTGGTGTCAATTTGGTACCAGGCGTGTATATTTCTTTTTCCCTCTGTGTAGGTGCTGTTGCCGAAACAACAGTGCCATCTCAGTAGTGTGGTTGGACGATTTTAAGAGGTTCAGGAATGCACTGGGGTGATTCTTTAAATGAGTAACATGGCATTTCTCATAAGATCAATAGGGCGTTTTTAGCTGATGTTGGGTCCGCCCCTTCTATCGAATCTAACCAGTGATTGCCACCTGCGTGTAAGATATATAAAGGGGGTGGTGAGTCGTCAAAGAAGCTCAGGTGTTCACGTAAAGCACTTCGACATTCATCCATTTAACTATATTTCATCACAAACATCTTACTACAGGTATAGTAGGCGACCATTGCCTTCTTGACTCTGTGTTGGATGTTAAGTTTCCATGATAATTTGGAGTTTAGGATAATTCCAAGATATTTGATAATCAAGGTCTAATATATAGGGGGTATTTAAACCCAAGTTAAGGTTCAATGTATTATTATTATTATTTTTTCCAAATTTTAAACCCAGTAGCAGAACGTGTTTTTAAACTCGAGTAATTCCACAACAAATCTTTATGAAAGCTGAACTCCTCCTCTATATAACAACGATTACGGTTCACACTATTGTAATGTTAATATACATTTTTTTTATATAAAACAAATATTTGCAAAATTTTGTTGATAAAATAAATGTTTATATTTGGTAAAAAAAAAACAACAAAAATTTCTTTAAAACTGCTTAATTAATGGCGATGTATTGCCAACAAACAAAAAAAAATAAAGATTGCAAATAAAATGTAAAAAAGTTGAAAACTAAAGAAAACAACCATTAAAACGAATTCTTTCTACATTCAAATGCAAATGATTCATAACGAATAAACAATAAATGATAAATGATTTATTAAAATTAAAATTAAAAAAAAAAAAACAAAAAATTATAAAAGATTGTAGTGGTGTTAATAACAAAAAAAAAAAAAAAAAAGACTGGCAAAATTTCAATAAAAAATAAATTTAGAATTCATGAACTATTGATAAAAAAAAACTACAAACTTTATATGGTCATTTTAATAAATTTAACTAAATGATAAACAAAAACATTAGTAACGTTCAAGAGTAAGCTTAAAAATTAAGTCATCACTTCCAAATAATTGTTTATTTGGGGGAAACAAAACTTTAAAAGGATTTTCTACTTGATAATAGTGAAAAACTGAAAACTTTCATAAATGTTCTATATTTGTTTTATACTTGTTTTTTTTTCTGTTCATTTATGAAACATTTATTTTTTCCATTTAATAAGCCTTAATCACCTATTCCATAATTGAATGCATGCTGTGTTGTGCGGCATCAAGTTTGTTCAAGTTTTATTGTGTTGCATTTTGTTGCTCGTGCCATTTATGTCGCAGTTGTAAGTCAACCCCACCATTTAAACCCGGTTTTTTTTTTTTTGTTTCTAAGTAGACGATTCAACCTTAGTTGTCTGTCATTCCATTAAACGCGTCTATTTTCAATTGACTTTGTTTCTTTTTGTCCATATTTGGTAATTGCTATTTCAACAATTGTCTGTTTATTGTCAATATGTATTAGTTTTATTTTCTCTGCGTTTTTTTACAATTTCTTTTAATTGATTATTAATGTTGAAATTTATCTAATTTATTATCAGATTTAGAATTAATTTCTTAAGTTTATTTGTAGGCTGTGCTTATTAAATATTGTGTCCACGCATTGCAATAAAGTGTGGAAGAGAATTGGCACTAATAACTATTTTAACAACCATTTTATGAGAACTAATCTATAGCATTTCGTTTTGTAATGTCAGTTAAACTTGGGTTGAGAGGCTGTTTAGAAGTATGCGTCCCCGATAGTATACCGGTAATATAAATGATCGGGTACTGTGTGACATTGTTGCCAGATCGGAAATCTTGGACTTAAATGGGATCAATGTGGTCATATCTACAACTACCTAATCACAACACTAGCTTCCAAGTGCAATCCCGAAATGTATAACATGGATTGTATTAAATATGGCCCCGACATGGCTAATGATAGAGTAAATGTACTTGCTATAGGTAAGGGAGCTATAAGAAGTTAACCGGACGAGAGAAAAATTTAATACAAACCTCCAAAAAAGGTACAAACTAAATATAAAAATATTTGACTTTGACCCACAAAAGTATATACATATTCTGAGTCTTTATTAGATTTTAAAACGATCTAGTCAGATCCATCTATTATTAGATTTTAAAACGATCTAGTCAGATCCGTCTATCTGTCTTTTGAAAACTCCAAACGGAAAGTGCTAATTATACAATTAAGTATTGCAAACATCGGTCCACATTTTGCTACAGACCCCTATATAAAGTCCCCATTTTAGGAAATGGCCTAAAAATATCCAGTCTAATCGATAAAATTCTACCTAAACAAGTTTTTCCTAGAACTAAAATCTGTCTGAAAATTTCATTATAGGGCCCATAATTGACCCAATCTCCCATAAAAATCATTCCATTGACAATTAATTCCCCATACAAATGACAGCTTAGTTAATTAAAATATTTTGTTTTATTATACAACTAAGCATTGCTAACATCCGGTCCATATTTGACCCTAGACCCTTTTTCCATTCAAAAAATTACTTTAACGTTAATAAATGTCATAAAAATATGCAGTTTGATCGACAACATTTTACAAAAACAAGATTTTTTCAGAACCAAAAACTCTCGGAAAGTTTCATTATAGGGCCCACAAATGACCCTATTTACCACAAAACCCCTCCTACAGAAAATCAGACCATTATCAACAAATCCCCCATTTCATTATAGGGCCCATAATTGACCCTATCGCCCATAAAACCCCTCTTACAAAAAATCAGTTTATTATCAATAAATCGTTTAAAAATCGTGGTTTTAAGGTAAAATTCGACAAAAATGACTTGTTTCATAAAAATAGTCAATTTTTCAAATTCTGTAGAATTGGTTTCACAATTGACTCAAGCCCCTATTTAAGGGCATATCATGAAAATTTTGATTTGATGTTCAGATCATTATAATTTAGCATTTTTATAATAAACTATTAAACCGTTCTAATAAGTAACGATAGGATCGATGTTGTTGGTCCATAAGGGACCGCTTTCCGAAATTCACTTTTAATTTAGATCACTGCCGCATATAGCGTTCTGACTTGTTTCTATATGAAAAGTTGTCTTAATATTTTTGCACTAAAGTTCTTATAGCAGTTTGATAACTAAATCAGGATCTATGTTGTTGGTCCATAAGGGATCGCTTTCCGAATTTCACTTTTAGTACGCATACTTGTTTCTATATGAAAAGTTGCCTTAACATATTTGGTCTAAAGTTCTTATAGCAGCTTGATAAATAAATCAGGTCAAATACAAAGACGTTGTCACGTCATTTTCGTCAAATATTTGATAGATATGAATGTACCTTAAAGTTTCTTTCGGTTATAATGATATTTTGCTGATATTAAAAAAAACTGAACTAGGACTGAATAAAATTTAAACCATATCTGAAATGAAACTGAACTAGAACTGAACTGGAAAGGGTCACGTACTTCTCGTCAAATATTTGATAGATGTGAACGTGTTTCAACATTTCGTTTGGTATAAATGACTTTTTGCTGACATTTTATGAGAAACTTAAGAGTGTTTTGATGGCCGACAAATGGTTGATCAATTCCCTTTAAAATTTGTATAGTCTGAACACAGCTTAAGGACAATTAGCAATAAAAAAACTTTTGAGGTTTTGAAACTGAATTCGCCGCTATTCTATTAAATTACACTGCAAATAAACCACAAACAAAATCTGAATTTCTAGGTAATTTAATTGAGACATTTTTATACTGAAAGCATACAAATAAATCTCTAAACGCTATAAATAAAAGAAATTAATTTGAAAAATAAAACTGACACAACTTGTTACACTCAATCAGAAATAAATTAAACATTGAATAATTTTCTACAAACAAATAATTATAATAAAACATAAATAAATAACTATATTTTATTGAAAAAGCCACAAAAACCACAATTGTTAACAGCAATCATATTTAAGGTAAAAAAAAAATATGAATAAAATTTTTCAATAAATTTTCTTTTTAAAAGAAATTTTGTGGGAAATAAGAAAAATAATAGTAAATTAGAACCATCTGGTGTTTAGGGTCTTACACACTTTAGCAAAGAAAAAATTTAAAAATATTGTTTTTATTTTCATTCATGGCTTTTGGTGCATTTTTTTTGTACGTAAGCATTTACTAAATAAATTTAAAATTTTTTAATAATTTTTTTTAAGCATGTGAATTATGAAAAATTATATTTCCAAAAAACCACAAAAATATGTGTTTATAAGTATAAAAGCTACTAAACATACACTGAACAAAATATTAAACAAATTTCTCTAATTTTAAAATAATTCTCATTTAGTTAAGAATACTTTTTTGTTACAATTTATCACTTTTTTGAGTTTTTAAAACTTTTTTAAATCTCCTTTTTTTATAACCCAAGTGCCTTTTATAAATTACTTAAAGTGTAAGATCCCCCCTTCTGCTTTCAATGTCAATAACAACAAATATTTATTAAAACAAATTTAAAAACTCACATTTCTTGATGCCATTTTGTTTTGTAAAATTTAACTCCTTCTGTACTCTGGCAAAAAATTCAATAAATTACACAAATCGTTTTCAATATTTCTAATTAATTGTTCTTTCTTTTTCCAACAAATTTCAAAACACTTTCTTTAAGCAAATTTCAAAATTTAAATACTGTTTTTCTTTCTTATCAAAACGAACTCTCTTAAATTTAATATTTTTTTTTTTTTAATTTCGTTACGTGAAATTAAATTTTTATTTTTTCTAATGCAATATTTTTGCAAATATTGTGTTAAAATACTATTCGTTTGTTTCTGAAATATTTTGTATTGAAATCTATATATTTTTTTTTTAATTTTTTACTCGCGACAATAACTTAACTCAACTGTTTGGTTGAAATTCTAAAACTAAAAGTTTTTATGCGAAAAAATTATTGTATCCCAGTGTGTACTAGTATGATTCTGATGGTTCTGATTTTGGTTTGTTTTTGTTGTCGTTGATTTTTTTGTTTTGTTTTTGTTTTCGTGTCGATCGTTCGTATTTGTTGTGATTTTTTTTGTGTTTTGCTGCTGATGTTGCTATTGCTACTGCTGTTGTCGTGTATTTTTTTATAAAGGTTGTTGGTAGTAGCTTTGTTGCTGTTGCACTTTAAACAAAGTGACAAATCACTATGGGACAGAGTCGAATTTTTATAATAAGTGTGTAGTTTTGTCGGTAATTTTCGAATTTAAAAAAATTCTTGAAATATTGTACAGTGGTTTTTTCTTAACAGAACGAACTAATTTTAGAAATTTAGAACTAAAATAAAACTGAACTAGAACTCTATGAACTAGATATTTGTACAGTGAGTGAACTAGAACTAACTAGAACTGAACTAAACTGAACTAGAACTGACTAGAACTGAACTAGAAAACTGAACTAGAACTGAACTGAACTGAACTAGAACTGAACTAGAACTGAACTAGACGAACTAAGACTGAACTAGAAACTGAAACTAGAACTGAACTAGAACTGAACTAGAACTGAACTAGAACTGAACTAGAACTGAACTAGAACTGAACTAGAACTGAACTAGAACTGAACTAGAACTGAACTAGAACTGAACTAGAACTGAACTAGAACTGAACTAGAACTGAACTAGAACTGAACTAGAACTGAACTAGAACTGAACTAGAACTGAACTAGAACTGAACTAGAACTGAACTAGAACTGAACTAGAACTGAACTAGAACTGAACTAGAACTGAACTAGAACTGAACTAGAACTGAACTAGAACTGAACTAGAACTGAACTAGAACTGAACTAGAACTGAACTAGAATGAACTAGAACTGAACTAGAACTGAACTAGAACTGAACTAGAACTGAACTAGAACTGAACTAGAACTGAACTAGAACTGAACTGAACTAGAACTGAACTAGAACTGAACTAGAACTGAACTAGAACTGAACTAGAACTGAACTAGAACTGAACTAGAACTGAACTAGAACTGAACTAGAACTGAACTAGAACTGAACTAGAACTGACTAGAACTGACTAGAACTGAACTAGAACTGAACTAGAACTGAACTAGAACTGAACTAGAAACTGACTAGAACTGAACTAGAACTGAACTAGAACTGAACTAGAACTGAACTAGAACTGAACTAGAACTGAACTAGAACTGAACTAGAACTGAACTAGAACTGAACTAGAACTGAACTAGAACTGAACTAGAACTGAACTAGAACTGAACTAGAACTGAACTAGAACTGAACTAGAACTGAACTAGAACTGACTAGAACTGAACTAGAACTGACTAGAACTGAACTAGAACTGAACTAGAACTGAACTAGAACTGAACTAGAACTGAACTAGAACTGAACTAGACTGACTAGAACTGAACTAGAACTAACTAGAACTGAACTATAACTGAACTAGAACTGACTAGAACTGAACTAGAACTGAACTAGAACTGACTAGAACTGAACTAGAACTGAACTAGAACTGAACTAGAACTGAACTAGAACTGACTAGAACTGAACTAGAACTGAACTAGAACTGAACTAGAACTGAACTAGAACTGAACTAGAACTGAACTAGAACTGAACTAGAACTGAACTAGAACTGAACTAGAACTGAACTAGAACTGAACTAGAACTGAACTAGAACTGAACTAGAACTGAACTAGAACTGAACTAGAACTGAACTAGAACTGAACTAGAACTGAACTAAACTGAACTAGAACTGAACTAGAACTGAACTAGAACTGAACTAGAACTGAACTAGAACTGAACTAGAACTGAACTAGAACTGAACTAGAACTGAACTAGAACTGAACTAGAACTGAACTAGAACTGAACTAGAACTGAACTAGAACTGAACTAGAACTGAACGAACTGAACTAGAACTGAACTAGAACTGAACTAGAACTGAACTAGAACTGAACTAGAACTGAACTAGAACTGAACTAGAACTGAACTAGAACTGAACTAGAACTGAACTAGAACTGAACTAGAACTGAACTAGAACTGAACTAGAACTGAACTAGAACTGAACTAGAACTGAACTAGAACTGAACTAGAACTGAACTAGAACTGAACTAGAAAGAATTAGAACTGAACTAGAACTGAACCAGAACTGAACTGAACAAAAAAAATTCCTAAATATTAGAAAATCCTTTTTTAGAAAACTGTTACCCATAGTGCCAAACGACAACATTGTAGTTGTATTTGTGACTAAAATCGCATTTTGTTTATATTTTTTAGTGTATGTGAGTGAACATTAAGAAAACGTATACATTTTTGGTTTTTAAATTTTGAAAATAAAAAGTGCAAAAACAATTTCAAAAAACGAAATTCTGTTTGATATTTTTGTGGCCAATGTTGTCAGTTCGACGTTTAGACTGTCATTCAGGCTTTTAGCCAATAATATCAGCTGGTTTATTATGCTGTTGCTGGTATATTTTTGTTTTTTTGCTATTGTTGTTGTTATTCGTCATCACAAACAACAAATAATCAAATACATCATCTCAAAATATTGCAGTAGCAGCAGCAGCATCGTCATCCTGATGTGTATTTGAAATATTTTGGTAATTTGTATTTTTATGCATGAGAAGATTTTATGCAAAGATTTGTTTTGTTTGAAGAATTAGTTAATGAGGTAGAATTGTATTTATAAAAAACATATTTTTTTAGTCCTTGACCTTTCTGGGGTTTATATATAAGTGTTTTTACAAAGTATGAAATCATTAGAATTTAATTTGATCTTAGAATCTAAAGTGTATTAAATACCTAACATTTGAAACATATCTATCGTGTAGAGTTTTCACTCTAAATTATATCTGCTGATACTTATCTTCTCTGAGGAAAATGAAAAAGTTTGATCCGTGTTTAAATCATTCATATATGTAAATTTTATAAACAAATGTCAACAGTGACTTAAAGGAATGTGTTCTTTTGGGTCACTAAACACAAACAAAATTTGTTAAAATTTTTTTGTTTATGATTCAGTTCAGTGAACCCAAAAGAATACATTCCTTTGCATCGATTTAGACATTTGTTTATAAAACTACATATTTCATTTGTTTATTTATCTAACAATATTGATCATTTCTTTGCCGTTTTCTATCATTTGATTTTATTGGTTGCAACAGGTGATCTTGTATAATTAAAATATTTTCCTTTATAAATACAACAATTTCTTTATAATTCTTGGCAAAAAATAAAAAACCTTTTTTCTTTGAAATGCCTAAAAAATTACAAAGTATTTGTTATGATTTCATTTACATTGAGCATTTTTTATGTTACATGTTTTTTTTTTTTGACAGTGAAACACCTTAAAACATAAATGTTTTTATTTTTATAGTGTTGTTGACTCATCTTGAAAATAAAAATATATATATTTTTTAGCAGTTGGTTGGTGGCCCCAGTTGGTATTGTGGTTTGTTTTCAATACAGGTTTCTTAAAAATATATAAATTTTGTTAAAAGTGTTAAAAATAAAACTTTTGTGTTTTTTCTTCAATTTTTTATTATTGGCACTATGGCTTGGTATGCTCAAATAATGGCACGTTTTTTCTTTTTTCTTGTATTGAAACCAAAATAAAAGTATGACATGCTATTATGATTCAATTGTTTTAATTTAACTGTTTTAAATTTTTATTTTAAATAATGATTAATCTAAAATTAATTGAAATTGTTAAAAGATTGCTCTATGATTTTTGCTGACTCAGGAGATTTCAAATCTGCAATAATTTGCTACAATTTCTTTCAAAATTGTCTTTATGTTTTAAATCAAGGAACGAATCTAAGGACTCGTAATGAGATTATTATGATCAAATAGAACTAGAACAGAACTAGAACAGAACTAGAACAGAACTAGAACAGAACTAGAACAGAACTAGAACAGAACAGAACAGAACTAGAACAGAACTAGAACAGAACTAGAACAGAACTAGAACAACTAGAACAGAACTAGAACAGAACTAGAACAGAACTAGAACAGAACTAGAACAGAACTAGAACAGAACTAGAACAGAACTAGAACAGAACTAGAACAGAACTAGAGCAGAACTAGAACAGAACTAGAACAGAACTAGAACAGAACTAGAACAGAACTAGAACAGAACTAGAACAGAACTAGAACAGAACTAGAACAGAACTAGAACAGACTAGAACAGAACTAGAACAGAACTAGAACAGAACTAGAACAGAACTAGAACAGAACTAGAACAGAACTAGAACAGAACTAGAACAGAACTAGAACAGAACTAGAACAGAACTAGAACAGAACTAGAACAGAACTAGAACAGAACTAGAACAGAACTAGAACAGAACTAGAACAGAACTAGAACAGAACTAGAACAGAACTAGAACAGAACTAGAACAGAACTAGAACATACTAGAACAGAACTAAAACAGAACTAGAACAGAACTAGAACAGAACTAGAACAGAACTAGAACGGAACTAGAACAGAACTATAACAGAACTAGAACTGAACTAGAACTGAACTAGAACAGAACTAGAACAGAACTAGAACAGAACTAGAACAGAACTAGAACAGAACTAGAACAGAACTAGAACAGAACTAGAACAGAACTAGAACAGAACTAGAACAGAACTAGAACAGTACTAGAACAGAACTAAACAGAACTAGAACAGAACTAGAACAGAACTAGAACAGAACTAGAACAGCACTAGAACAGATCTAAAACAGAACTAGAACAGAACTAGAACAGAACTAGAACAGAACTAGAACAGAACTAGAACAGAATTAGAATAGAACTAGAATAGAACTAGAACAGAACTAGAACAGAACTAGAACAGAACTAGAACAGAACTAGAACAGAACTAGAACAGAACTAGAACAGAACTAGAACAGAACTAGAACAGAACTAGAACAGAACTAGAACAGAACTAGAACAGAACTAGAACAGAACTAAAACAGAACTAAAACAGAACTAGAACAGAACTAGAACAGAACTAGAACAGAACTAGAACAGAACTAGAACAGAACTAGAACAGAACTAGAACAGAACTAGAACAGAACTAGAACAGAACTAGAACAGAACTAGAACAGAACTAGAACAGAACTAGAACAGAACTAGAACAGAACTAGAACAGAACTAGAACAGAACTAGAACAGAACTAGAACAGAACTAGAACAGAACTAGAACAGAACTAGAACAGAAATAGAACAGAACTAGAACAGAACTAGAACAGAACTAGAACAGAACTAGAACAGAACTAGAACTAGAACAGAACTAGAACAGAACTAGAACAGAACTAGGACAGAACTAGAACAGAACTAGAACAGAACTAGAACAGAACTAGAACAGAGCTAGAACAGAACTAGAACAGAACTAGAACAAAACTAAAGCAGAACGATAGCAGAACGATATCAAAAGTAGAACAGAATTAGGTCGAATTGTTTGTCAAAACAATCTTTACTTTAGGCGAACTGGCCAAAAGCGGTTATAGGACACGTCATCAATGTATACTGGACACATTGGAAGATTATACACAATCATCGGACGTGCCTTATCGTATACCAGACATAGAATATGTCGGAAACTTTGAAACGGTGATCCCAGATAGAATGTCTTGGTCAAGCGGAACATTAGAGCAAATACCAGTAGGAATCCGTTGTTACACGGATGGCTTTAAGTTGGGGGACAAAGTGGGGCTAGGGTTCTATATTGAAGACCCAGAAACAGAAATATACCACCGTTTACCAAATCATAACACAAGCTTCCAGGCAGAAGTACGAGCAATAAATAGAATAAATATGGCGCCCACAGCGCTTAATATATTTACCGACAGCCAGAAGGCAATTAGGGCGATATCAGGTGATAGAACTAAATCTAAGACCGTATTGGATTGTAAGAAAGCTTTACCTCAATACTCTCCCAGAGGTAAGGTTCACATCATATGGGTACCAGCCCACTCGGGAGTAGTCGGTAACAAAAGGGCGAATGTAATAGCTTTAAAGGGAAGGGAGCTCGTGGCAGTTAACCTGACAAATGCAAAACCTTTCGACGCAACAAAAGCTGAACTAAAAATATGGGTGAGAGAATACCCATAAGGCCTCTTGGAACAATGAAAAGGGGGTAGAACCACGTAGATCCTATTGGGTCACCCTGATGAGAGCAAGACGAAAAATCTCCTCAAAATGAGCAAGTCATAGTAACCTCGGACTTGCTCATTTTGAGGAGATGGTACGAGCACATCTATGCAAAATTGGACGTGCGGATTCAGACGAATGTAGAGCATGTGGAGAGGACAGTGAAAAGTCTGGAGCACTTTCTTTGCCACTGCCAGACATTAGTCGAAGTTAGATCCAAGTATCTTGGAAGTTATGTTATTCCGGAAATAACATTCTTAACCAACACTGATTGGAAGATTCTTAGGAATTACATTCATTCAGTTCCTTTTTTTCCATGATAATGACCTAACCTATCCTAACCTTGTCAAAACAAGGTTCTTGGAGATTGCAGTTTTTCTCAAATATTATTTATGTATCGTTTTAGGGATATTGTACATTATGATTGCGAATATAAGCAAAATGTAATGTATAACGAATTCTTTAATTCTCAATAAAAATTTAAAACAAATATTTCTTCCTAATTACTAATTCTTCAAATTACAACGTATTTACAAGATCTACTTTTTAATTTCAATCACAACAATTATAAAAATAAATAAAAAATAAACGAAAACTTACTCATCTTTAAAATTAGATGTCAAATTAATTGGCATGAAAATAAATTATTTTTTGCAAAAAATAAAAAAAACATTTATACAAAATTGTTAAATAAAAATTTAAAAATATTCTTGGTAAACACCAGAAAAATCAATGTGAATAAAAAAATTATAAGTAACGCTAAAAATAAAAATAAAGAAAAAAATTTAATTAAAAAAAAAAACGAAAAACAATGTTTTCAGGTAATTGTGTGATGACAGACAGACAGCACAATTCTAGTAAATTCGTTTAAAAAAATACCTAAAATATTTAGACAAAAATTCCTTTTAAAACGATTTACTTTCTATACAATTGTTTCAAAAGCCAACGAAGGCGTCAATTTTTTTATTCTATTTGTTGTAGTAAAATTTTGAAATTTGAATTGAAACATCTGTTTCGGAAAATAATTTTATGTCAATTATGTACAGAATAAAATTTAATGGATTTTTGTCAAACGAGGAATTTAAGTAATTTAGATACTTAAAAACAATTGTTAAAAGACGAGAAAATGGAATATACATATTAATTAATTTCTTAAGGAAATCATATATTTTTTGTTTTAATTATAAATGAAATAAAATATATAATATTAATCATACGCCTAAATACAAAATAATCCTTAACAATCATACGCATCAGCTTACAATAATAAAATTATAAATATTAATAATACTCATACGTTTAGTAGGACTAATAAATTTCAATTTCATATTTTTATTAAATATAATATATTTTTGTAAAAATCTTATATTTAATTTCAAAATTATTTATAAAAGTTTGCGGCTTTTTTTACCATCTGAAAATATCATTTTTAAAATAAATAAAAGTGCGATTAAAAGCAGACACAAACAGATGGTAAAATAATAAATAAGTAAATAAATTAAATTTGTTTATATGTTTATTTTTGTATTTCAAAAATTAATGTAGAACTAGAAATAAACAAGCCTAACAATAAAAACTGCACTGAGAATCGTAACATTGTTCTCTCATTTTTTTCGTAAAGGTATGCAGGGATGGATCACTTTGCTTCAAAAATAGAATGTAGCATTAGTTCTTCTGTATTTAAATTACTAGATAAAAAACTGCTATACCTACATCGAATCATTTAGAGATAAATATTTGACAGAACTAGAACTGAACTAAACGACTGAACTGAACTAGAACTGAACTAGAACTGAACTAGAACTGAACTAGAACTGAACTAGAACTGAACTAGAAACTGAACTAGAACTGAACTAGAACTGAACTAGAACTGAACTAGAACTGAACTAGAACTGAACAGAACTGAACTAGAACTGAACTAGAACTGAACTAGAACTGAACTAGAACTGAACTAGAACTGAACTAGAACTGAACTAGAACTGAACTAGAACTGAACTAGAACTGAACTAGAACTGAACTAGAACTGAACTAGAACTGAACTAGAACTGCAACTAGAACTGAACTAGAACTGAACTAGAACTGAACTAGAACTGAACTAGAAACTGAACTAGAACTGAACTAGAACTGAACTAGAACTGAACTAGAACTGAACTAGAACTGAACTAGACACTGAACTAGAACTGAACTTAGAACTGAACTAGAACTGAACTAGAACTGAACTAGAACTGAACTAGAACTGAACTAGAACTGAACTAGAACTGAACTAGAACTGAACTAGAACTGAATTAGAAACTAGAAAGTTTTCCATCCCTGAAACAGTGTGTTGCAATATTTTTATAATTATTTAGTGATTGTTTACAACTTCACACTTTTTTCATCTCAAGGAAAATAAAATTTTTATATATTTTTTTTTTTAATTTATGTTTAGTGTCGAATTTTCTTGTTATTCTTAATTTTTTTGAGTGCATTTTTTTTTTTTCAAATGCTTTAGAGAGTTGTAAACATTTTCTCTCAATTTCTACATGTGTGTTGTAATATTTATCATTCACTTTTCTTTGTGTTTTTGTATTTTATATTTTGTTTTTATTTTATTTTTAAAAATTTCTATTATATATGTTATTTTTAGCTTCTTTTATTTTCAAAACTAATTATACAATTTTTCTTGTTTTTTTGTTCGTGTTTTTGGTTTCACAAAATTTTCTTTAACACACGTCAAAATAATTTTTCATAAATTTTGTAAACTTTTTGTTGTTTTTATGCCCATGTGTTTAATTTAATATTTTCCTCAAAATGATTCACTTCAAATCCACTTAGTATTCATTCTTTTTTTTTTTTGCTTTTTCATTTTGAATATGTTTTATTTTATATTTTATTATATTTTTTCTTTAATATTTTAAAATTTATTTTATATTCGTGTCCATATATTTTGTTTAAGAATTTATTATGACATACTGCCGTTGTTTAGCCAGAATCAGGTTAAACTTTTTTCATCTTGATGTCAAGTTATTTCACACAATTCCACACAAATTTTAAGGAAAAAAGCAATGTGTTAAAAGAGTTTTCCATATGTTTTAAAAATTACTCATCTTCTCAAGAAATATTAATAATTTTTTCCAAAATTTCGAGAGTTTTCTTGCAAAATTTCAAATTGAAATATGTTTTTGTTAAATAATTTATTGAAATAACATGATAATTATAGATAATTTATGACAGTAATTTATTTTGTTTAAATTATCATTTAGTTTTGAATATATTTTAATATTAATTTTTAGGCTTATAAAACTATTTTTAAACTTATTTATTATTAAATTATTATTTCATTACATTTTCTTTTTGTTTTATTTTTTTTTTTATCTAAGACACTGCACTATACTTTTTCTTTTTATTCAAAATTTTTTTAGAATATATTTTCAAAATTATGAATTTTTCTCTATATGTTTTTATATTATGTATATTTCTTTTCAAATTTTCTTTTTAATCACTTAGAAATGAAATTTTTCGCTTCAAGACCTTTTCACGTTGTAGCTCTTGCCACGACTAACGCGTTGCTTTTTCAAAAATAAATTTTTTCAAAAATTTTCTTTTAAAAATATTTTAATTTTTCCAATTTTCATATGTGTTTGGAGAGTGAGAACATTTTTCAAAAAGCACATCTGCTCTCAAAATTTTATATTTCCATTTTTCTTGTTGTCGTAATGTGTTGATGTTAAATGAAGAAAATTGGTCGGTGTTTTTCTGACTTAACAGTGAAGATGAATTTATAGCAGTAGAAGTTCAGAATTTTACACTATAAAAAATATTTTTTTTTAATTTTAATAAATAAAAAAAAATTTCCTTAAAAAAAGCTTGTTTTCACTCCGCAAATTTTTGGTAGAAAGAAAAGCTTTCACTGAAAAGTTAAGTTTTAATTTCAATGAACAGTTTTTATATAAGCTTTTTCCTATAAAAAAAAATAATTTTTCAAAAAGCTTTTTCCTTCAAAAGCTTTTCGGAAAGAACTAGAACTGAAGTAGAACTGACCTAGAACTGAAGTAGAAACTGAAGTAGAACTGAAGTAGAACTGAAGTAGAACTGAAGTAGAACTGAAGTAGAACTGAAGTAGAACTGAAGTGGAACTGAACTAGAACTGAACTAGAACTGAACTAGAACTGAACTAGAACTGAACTAGAACTAGAACTGAACTAGAACTGAACTAGAACTGAACTAGAACTGAACTAGAACTGAACTAGAACTGAACTAGAACTGAACTAGAACTGAACTAGAACTGAACTAGAACTGAACTAGAACTGACTAGAACTGAACTAGAACTGAACTAGAACTGAACTAGAACTGAACTAGAACTGAACTAGAACTGAACTAGAACTGAACTAGAACTGAACTAGAACTAGAACTAACTAGAACTGAACTAGAACTGAACTAGAACTGAACTAGAACTGAACTAGAACTGAACTAGAACTGAACTAGAACTGAACTAGAACTGAACTAGAACTGAACTAGAACTGAACTAGAACTGAACTAGAACTGAACTAGAACTGAACTAGAACTGAACTAGAACTGAACTAGAACTGAACTAGAACTGAACTAGAACTGAACTAGAACTGAACTAGAACTGAACTAGAACTGAACTAGAACTGAACTAGAACTGAACTAGAACTGAACTAGAACTGAACTAGAACTGAACTAGAACTGAACTAGAACTGAACTAGAACTGAACTAGAACTGAACTAGAACTGAACTAGAACTGAACTAGAACTGAACTAGAACTGAACTAGAACTGAACTAGAACTGAACTAGAACTGAACTAGAACTGAACTAGAACTGACTAGAACTGAACTAGAACTGAACTAGAACTGAACTAGAACTGAACTAGAACTGAACTAGAACTGAACTAGAACTGAACTGAACTAACTAGATGAACTAGTAACTGATACTAGAACTGAACTAGAACCTGAACTAATTAAGGAACTGATAACTGAATAGAACGAATAGAACTGAACGAACATGTAGAACTGAACTAGATGAACTAGAACTGAACTAGAACCCTAAAACTCTAACTGACTTGTAGAACGAACTACAATGAACTGAACGCCTGACTAGATTCATTCGAATTGAACTAGAAACTAGTGTGAACTAGAATGAACTATGAACTAGACTCAAACCAATTGATGAACTAGAACTTGTAATCAGTACTATATTCAAATTAGTGTTATAGGATAAACCATGTTGTATTCCCCTAAATCCTGTTTGTACATACATATGAACCGCCTTTTTCATTCGATTTTGAAATATGTGTTCTATTACCAATTGATCTCTTGAACCACTAATCATGTTCTTGTCATAACAAAAACAAAAAATGCGGCTAAAAAACCAATCGAACATAAAGAATTCTTTTTTTAATGATCTCAAGTCGTCATGCGGTCCAGACAACAATAGACAGCAGCAACAACCACCACTCTACACCTGAAACAAATGAAAGTATACATACAACAATAAGAAAATAAATAAATATTTTCCGTTGTGAAAAATAATTCGGGCGCGTGAAATTACGCACATTGCCCATACAGTAAGACTACTGTCATTGTGTATATGACTAACTGATTCTGGCGAAAAGACATTGTGCTGCCAAATGGAAAAAAATATATATTTTTTTTAAAAACTGGCCAAAAGCCAAATATTTGTCGCAAACATAAAAATCGAAAAGAAAAAAGTCATTAAGAGTATTTTAATTTTAATAATTTGAAAAATGTACATATTTTGTTAAACTAAATAGAATATTTACATTTCTTATGGCCGCTTTGTACTTGTCGAATCCAATCACGATAATACCAGATGTTGGTAAACATATCGGGATAACCATCGGCACACGGATAAGACCAGGAATGTATGCCTATAAGCGAGTTATTGTAAACCAAAGGACCACCATTATCACCATGACAGGCACCCTGATAACGTTTTACATAGGCACAGATGTGTGAAATATCCACCCGGACATCTGGAAATTCAGACTCTAATATTATAGTACATTCATTTTTGGATACTTGATACATTAGTAATTTTTGCAATTTCTCCGGATAAGGATCCCATAGGGAAATTAAACCCCAACCGGTAAACAGCAAGGGATCGGTAGTATTTAACATGGTATTGGTTAAAGTCAGCGGCTGCACTAAGTCATTAAATGTAATCGTGGTATTCACATGTAATAAAGCAATATCATTGTGATATATATAATACACCTCCAAAGGTTCCTGATAAAGATTACTACCGGCAGCAATTCTTAGAAATTCAGCTGGCCAACCTGTAACACAATGGGCTGCAGTTATGATCCATTGCTTGTCTATTATGGCTCCACCACATAAATGAGCTCCTGGTAGCGTTTGCAAAGAGATTTGATAAGGTGCCAGACCTTCTTCGGCATGTTGTCCTCCTATAATACGGTTTTTAGCGTGCGCTAACTGTTGTTTGTGGGTTGCAACTGCTATGACCGTTAGAATGATTAGCAGTTTTTGTATTTTGCCGATCATGTTGCAAAAGGTACTAATTTTAGAATTGAACCGTATTTATCGTTGGCTGATCAGACTATTGAATTTTTTATGATGTGTTTTTATTTTTTTTTGTCAGATATTTATTCTAATTCTTATCTTTATTTTTTACAATAAATGCTAAAACTTTTAACTTTTGTTAGAAAAATGTCGGCTGATTTTTAAGTTGGATCATTTGGAACTGCCATGAAAAAAAATATATTTTTATCTTTTAAAGCACTAAACTGATTTTCTGCTACAATATAGACTAGACTATAGGCTAGACTATAGACTAGACTATAGACTAGACTATAGGCTAGACTATAGACTAGACTATAGACTAGACTATAGACTAGACTATAGACTAGACTATAGACTAGACTATAGACTAGACTATAGACTAGACTATAGACTAGACTATAGACTAGACTATAGACTAGACTATAGACTAGACTATAGACTAGACTATAGACTAGACTATAGACTAGACTATAGACTAGACTATAGACTAGACTATAGACTAGACTATAGACTAGACTATAGACTAGACTATAGACTAGACTATAGACTAGACTATAGACTAGACTATAGACTAGACTATAGACTAGACTATAGACTAGACTATAGACTAGACTATAGACTAGACTATAGACTAGACTATAGACTAGACTATAGACTAGACTATAGACTAGACTATAGACTAGACTATAGACTAGACTATAGACTAGACTATAGACTAGACTATAGACTAGACTATAGACTAGACTATAGACTAGACTATAGAATATACTATAGACTAGACTATAGACTAGACTATAGAATATACTATAGACTAGACTATAGACTAGACTATAGAATAGACTATAGACTAGACTATAGACTAGACATAGTTGAATAAAACTGTTTGCAACTAGTAGGTCTTTACTACTGCAACTAGATCTTTGCTACTTTGCGATAAGAATCAGACGCGTTTTTCTATTGTAGGGCATAAATATGGCGTTTTATATCAGATATATTTTATTAAAAAGAAATTGATATTATCTTTACGATTTTCTGCTATAAAATTGATATAAATACTTATTAATTAATCAACCATAGAAAAAAAAAAAACATATTTGGACTTACCACTTCTCGCCAAACAAAAATTATATCTGAATTAGTCTTCAAAATGCAGAAAACCTCAACGGTTCTTATACTACTAATAGCGTCCTTATGTACTAACACTGTGGACGGAAAACGTATATCATCCTACCCTTATGTAGCTAAAGAAGGACGTGTAGTGGGTGGTTCTACGGCTGAAGAGGGTTTAGCTCCCTATCAAGTGTCTTTGCAAAATTTCTGGGGTCATAGTTGTGGTGGTGCTATTATTGATAAAGAATGGATTTTAACCGCCGCCCATTGTGTGCTAAATAAAGATGCTGCCGATATTTTGGTGTTAACCGGTACCCAAGATTTAACCGATTTAACGGGAGTATATTATTATGTAGAACGCATATATGTGCATTGCAACTATGATAGTCCTAGTATGCACAATGATATCGCTTTGCTGCGCCTAAATGCCAGTATTGTTTTGAATGATAAAACACAAATAATTCCCCTACAAACGAAGCCCATGAAAGATGGTGATAATGTTATATTAACCGGTTGGGGTTCAGAGGAATATTTTGGTGAATCTCCAGATCGTTTGAAGAAAGTCGATTTGAAGTATATGGAACATCATCGTTGCAAAGAAGCTCATGATAATAATCCAGATGTTGATGTTGGTCACATGTGTACGTTTACTAAAGTTGGTGAGGGCTCGTGTCATGGTGATTCGGGAGGTCCTTTAGTTAGTAATGGTTATCTGGTTGGTATTGTTAATTGGGGTCAACCTTGTGCTGTGGGTTATCCTGATGTTCATGCTAGTCCTTATTATTATTTGGATTGGATTCGCAAGATTATGAGTGGCAATACGCATTGTAAATTGAATGCTTTTATTAAGGATAGACGATGAAATTCGATTAGATATTTGAATAAAATAATTTTTTTAATTAAATAAAGTAAATAAAATTATTAGACACATATTTTGTACTTTTTTTAATTTCAGTACCAAAAGGAGAAAAACGGAAAATTTCTTTTTCTTCAAACTCACTGAACCAATGAAAATTTTTAACAATTAGTTAATTCACTCACACAACATAAACTATAAACTACACAGACAGAAAAAAATGTACACGCCTGGTACCAAATTGGCACCAAATTTTTCAATAACATCCGTTGTCAAGTATATACATACATACAACAACATGTAATGTTGACCACGCAAAGTTGTCAACATTGCAACAATTCGTTGTCGCAATATAAATTTTGTGCACATCCGTTGTCTAAAAGTTAACAAACGTGGTAAGCTCAAACTCCATTGTTAATAGTGAGCTTACCACGTTTGTTAACTTATACAACGAATGTGCATAAAATTTATATTGCGACAACGAATTGTTGCTTAGTTAGTTAGTTAGTTAGTTAGTTAGTTAGTTAGTTAGTTAGTTAGTTAGTTAGTTAGTTAGTTAGTTAGTTAGTTAGTTAGTTAGTTAGTTAGTTAGTTAGTTAGTTAGTTAGTTAGTTAGTTAGTTAGTTAGTTAGTTAGTTAGTTAGTTAGTTAGTTAGTTAGTTAGTTAGTTAGTTAGTTAGTTAGTTAGTTAGTTAGTTAGTTAGTTAGTTAGTTAGTTAGTTAGTTAGTTAGTTAGTTAGTTAGTTAGTTAGTTAGTTAGTTAGTTAGTTAGTTAGTTAGTTAGTTAGTTAGTTAGTTAGTTAGTTAGTTAGTTAGTTAGAGTTAGTAGTTAGTTAGTTAGTTAGTTAGTTAGTTAGTTAGTTAGTTAGTTAGTTAGTTAGTTAGTTAGTTAGTTAGTTAGTTAGTTAGTTAGTTAGTTAGTTAGTTAGTTAGTTAGTTAGTTAGTTAGTTAGTTAGTTAGTTAGTTAGTTAGTTAGTTAGTTAGTTAGTTAGTTAGTTAGTTAGTTAGTTAGTTAGTTAGTTAGTTAGTTAGTTAGTTAGTTAGTTAGTAGTTAGTTAGTTAGTTAGTTAGTTAGTTAGTTAGTTAGTTAGTTAGTTAGTTAGTTAGTTAGTTAGTTAGTTAGTTAGTTAGTTAGTTAGTTAGTTAGTTAGTTAGTTAGTTAGTTAGTTAGTTAGTTAGTTAGTTAGTTAGTTAGTTAGTTAGTTAGTTAGTTAGTTAGTTAGTTAGTTAGTTAGTTAGTTAGTTAGTTAGTTAGTTAGTTAGTTAGTTAGTTAGTTAGTTAGTTAGTTAGTTAGTTAGTTAGTTAGTTAGTTAGTTAGTGTTAGTTAGTTAGTTAGTTAGTTAGTTAGTTAGTTAGTTAGTTAGTTAGTTAGTTAGTTAGTTAGTAGTTAGTTAGTTAGTTAGTTAGTTAGTTAGTTAGTTAGTTAGTTAGTTAGTTAGTTAGTTAGTTAGTTAGTTAGTTAGTTAGTTAGTTAGTTAGTTAGTTAGTTAGTAGTTAGTTAGTTAGTTAGTTAGTTAGTTAGTTAGTTAGTTAGTTAGTTAGTTAGTTAGTTAGTTAGTTAGTTAGTTAGTTAGTTAGTTAGTTAGTTAGTAGTTAGTTAGTTAGTTAGTTAGTTAGTTAGTTAGTTAGTTAGTTAGTTAGTTAGTTAGTTAGTTAGTTAGTTAGTTAGTTAGTTAGTTAGTTAGTTAGTTAGTAGTTAGTTAGTTAGTTAGTTAGTTAGTTAGTTAGTTAGTTAGTTAGTTAGTTAGTTAGTTAGTTAGTTAGTTAGTTAGTTAGTTAGTTAGTTAGTTAGTTAGTTAGTTAGTTAGTTAGTTAGTTAGTTAGTTAGTTAGTTAGTTAGTTAGTAGTTAGTTAGTTAGTTAGTTAGTTAGTTAGTTAGTTAGTTAGTTAGTTAGTTAGTTAGTTAGTTAGTTAGTTAGTTAGTTAGTTAGTTAGTTAGTTAGTTAGTTAGTTAGTTAGTTAGTTAGTTAGTTAGATGATAGTTAGTTAGAACCGTTAGGTATGGAACAGAAAGACATTAAAATCGTTCATTATTAAATGGGTATTTTAAAAAGGGGGAATTCGGTAAGTTTTGTTTCATAGTTTGTAAAAGTTTATAACGACCCATAACTTTTGTGGTCTAAGACAAATATTTCGATGTGTTACGAACAAAATGATTCAAAAACATGGATTGTATATTGGATTGTATATAGGGAGTAATTTAGGCATACAACCTTTAAATCCTGAAAGAAAGATAACTGAAATCAACAAGTAAATAATAATACACAAAAGTAGTAAATATTACTTATATCATAAAAACTGCAGTCAGCAAATAAATACCTAATTTATATACCGACGCTATTAAATGATATTATCATTCCGTATCTAATCGAAGCAATTCGATTACCATTCCCCTCTTGAATTGAAAAAAATACTACTTAAATAGGACCATAGCTATAACAAAACTTTAGACATGAAGTTCAATACCAATATACTCTTGGCAGTAGTAGTCTACCTACTAGTTCTAACAAATGCTAAAGCTAAACGAATCAAACATATAAATCAAACACAAACATTTTCTGGACGTGTTGTGGGTGGTTCTACAGCCAAAGAAGGTTCTGTTCCTTATCAAGTTTCCTTGCAGGAAGGTGGTGGCCATTTGTGTGGAGGAGCCATAATAGATCAGGAATGGATTATAACAGCCGCTCATTGTGTATCCTATAGTGAACCTGAAGAACTCAGTATTTTAACTGGTACCCAAGATCTTACAAAACCCGGAGTGTTTTATCATGTCAAACGCATTTATGTACATTGCAATTACGACAATCCCAGTATGCATAATGATATAGCATTACTACATCTAAATACCAGTATCTATTTTAATGAAAAAACTCAAGCTGTCAAATTACCGACGAAACCCTTAAACGATGGCGATGAAGTTGTGCTCACCGGTTGGGGTACCGAAGAACCTTGGGGCAATGCACCAGAACGTTTGAAAAAAGTTGATTTGAAATTTTTAGAACATGAACGCTGTAAAGAAGCTCTGGAGTATGATCCCGACTTAGATGTCGGTCATATTTGTACTTTTACCAAATATGGTGAGGGAGCATGTCATGGTGATTCTGGTGGTCCATTAGTTAGTAATGGCAACTTGGTGGGTATAGTCAATTGGGGTTATCCCTGTGCCATTGGCTATCCTGATGCCTTTGCAAGTCCATATTTTTATTATGATTGGATCCGTAGTACTATGAGTGGTAATGCAAATTGTTTGAATAGAAAAATGAAGGAATTTTAAAGATTGAATTTTATTGGTTATATTCAGCAAAATAAATGCTAAAAAAAACTTTTATTTTATAAAAATTTATTTATCAATCTTGGGCGTTTGAATTTGAATCATAGATTTAAGATTTTAGGATTTAAATCCAAATTTCGATTCGGTATTATATACATACATTAAGAAAAGTCTAGACTCTAGAGTAAAAGCTATTATTAAGAGATGTTTTTAATATAAAATTAAATATAAAAAATTTTGAAAAATTTTAAAATCTCTTTTCTAATTTTTTGAATAAACGCTAATTATCTTTTTAATAGAAAATTTCCGAAAATTATATTTTTTATACAAATTTTTAGAAAAATTTTCTATTTTTATACAAAATTTTAGAAAAATTGTCTTTTTTCTAAAAAAATTTCGAAAAATTATCGTTTTTATAGAAAATTTTCGAAGAATTGTCTTTTATATAAGATTTTTGAAAAATTCTCTTTTAGAAAAAAACGCTTTTTATAGAATATTTTTGAAAAATAGTTTTTTTTTATAGAAAATATTCTTTTTTATAAAATATTTTCGAAAAATTGTCGTTTTTATAGAAAATTTTTGAAAAATTGTCTTTTATATAAAAAATTTTCGAAAAATTGCAATTTTTTATGGAAAATTTTCGAAAAATTGCCATTTTTTATAGAAAAATTGCAATTTTTTTAAAGAAAATTTTCTTAAAATTGACTTCTTTTTATAGAAAATTTTCGTAAAATTGTCTTCTTTTTATAAAAAATTTTCGTAAAATTGTCTTCTTTTTATAGAAATTTTTCGTAAAATTGTCTTCTTTTTATAAAAAATTTTCGTAAAATTGTCTTCTTTTTATAGATATTTTCGAAAAATCCTTTCTATTTATAGTAAATTTTTGAAAAAATCTCTTTTTTATAGAAAATTCTCCTTTTTATAGAAAATTTTTGAAAAATTCTCCTTTTTATAGAAAATTTTAAAAAAATTCTCTTTTATTATAGAAAATTTTCGAAAAATTCTCTTTTATTATAGAAAATTTTCGAAAAATTCCCTTTTATTATAGAAAATCTTCGAAAAATTCTCTTTTTTTATAAAAAATTTTCGAAAAATTCTCTTTTTTATAGAAAAATTTCGTAAAATTATCTTTTTTTATAGACAATTTTCGTAAAATTATCTTTTTTATAGAAAATTTCCGAAATTCTCTTTTTATAGATATTTTTCGGAAAATCCTCTCTATTTATAGAAATTTTTTTAAAATTTCTCCTTTTTATAGAAAATATTCGAAAAATTCTTATTTTTATAGAAAATTTTCGAAAATTCTCCTTTTTACAGAAAATTTTCGAAAAATTCTCTTTTATTAAAGAAATTTTCGAAAATTCTTTTCTTATAGAAATGTTACGAAACGTTCTATTTTTTCTATAAAAATAGAATTTTGTTTCGAAAAATTCTCTTTTTTTTAGAAAATTTTCGAAAAATTATCTTTTTTTATAGAATATTTTCGTAAAATTGTCTTTTTTTTATAGAATATTTTCGTAAAATTGTCTGTTTTACAGAAAATTTACGAAAAATTGTCTTTTTTTTAATTTTTAAAAACTTTTTATAGATATTTTTCGGAAAATCCTCTCTATTTATAGAAATTTTTTTAAAATTTCTCCTTTTTATAGAAAATATTCGAAAAATTCTTATTTTTATAGAAAATTTTCAAAAAATTTTCCTTTTTTATAAAAATTTTCGAAAAATTGTCTTTTTTAGAAAATTTTGTTAAGAATTGTCTTTTTTATAGAAAATTTTTGAAAAATTCTCCTTTTTAAGAAATTTTTTGAAAAATCCTCTCCATTTATACAAAATTTTCGAAAAATTCTCATTTTATAGAAAATTTTTTTAAAATTCTTTCTATTAATAGAACATTTTCGGAAGTATCTATTTTTTTATAGAAAATTTTCGAAAAGTTCTCTCTTTTTATAGTAAAATTTCAAAAATTTATCTTTTTTATAGAAAATTTCCGAAAATTTCTCTTTTTTTATAGAATACTTTCTAAAAATTCTCATTTTATGGTAAATTCTATAAAAAATTTTATTTTATACAAAAATTCTTAATTGATTTTTTTTTCAGAAAAATTGTTTTTATTAGAAATTAAAAAAATGTTTATCGATTTTTACATATATAACAGTAAAAACATTTTGAAATTATTACAATATCATATAATTATTATTTAATTCTCATGACTCGTTCTTACACAACTATTTAAAAAGGATAATTACTAGCACTACAATGACATGTTTTACATTTACCCTTCCAAGTACTCTGGGTCCTACGTATCCAATCTCTATAATAATAAACACTAGCATGAGCATCTGGAAGGCCAGTGGCACAAGGCATACCCCAATTGACCAGACCCACCAAGTAACCATTGCTTACTAAGGGGCCACCAGAATCACCATGACAAGAACCTTCACCTTCTCGGGTAAATGTACAGATGTGACCAACATCTAACATTTCTTGCATTTCGCCTTCATGCCTTTGGCTGCATTCTTGATAAGAAATGAATTTTGTAGACAATTTTTGTAATTCTTCAGGACCCTCGCCGCCAAACTCTAAATTACCCCAGCCAGTGAGTAAAACATTATCGCCCGGCTGCATAGGTTTCTCGGGCAATGGGACTGCTTGTGTTTTCTCATCAAATTTAATGGTGCCATTAATATGTATTAAGGCAATGTCATTGTGATACATGGGATTATTGTAGTTACAATGAGTCCAAAATTCATCTACTTCATACACAGCACCAGGTTCAAAATATTTATTTGTGCCAGTTATAATTCTTAGATAAGTGGGATTGTAACCATCTACACAATGAGCGGCGGTTAAAACCCATTCAGCTCCAATTATAGCACCACCACACATATGACCGCCATATATGCCCTGTAAAGAGATTTGATAGGGAGCCTCTCCTACTTTAGCCGCTTCTCCACCCACTACACGTCCTTCCCTGGAATGTTTTTGGCCTACAAAATGTACGGCATTCGTTAACGTTAATCCTAATAGGAACAATATTACCACTTGGGATTTCATGCTGGATACTAAATTTTGTGTGTTAAGTGTTAAATGGTCTTAAACTAATTGAAATACAATTCTTTCAGGAAAATGGTTTAAAGTCAAAATAAATCTTTTATCGCGAATATCTAACGATATAAACGATAACTTAATTTCCATGTTATAAAAACTGATTAATATATTTTTATTTTCGATTTTATGAATACAATGGTAAATGACCGATTTTCGATATAATCAGTAGATTTTTTTAATGACTAATTATAAAATTAGTGTTCATAAATTGTGTTTGTCATAACAAAACTTCGACCTACATAGTCGCGTGTAAAGAACACCGAAATGTTCGGTATTAATTGACTGCTATTCTATTTAATAGAACCTTTTTTTTAATTTCTTTTTCATAGAAAAGTTTTGAAAAATTATCTTTTTTAATAAAAAAAATTTGAAAAATTCTCTTTTTATTTATAGGAAAAATGTATCCTTTATTTATAGGGAAAATTCTCCTTTTATAAAAAATTTAAATTTTTTTTAAGAAAATTTTCATAAATTTTTTGATATTTTTTTTTAAGAAAATTTTCAAAAATTCTCGTTTTTATAGAAAATTAAAAAAGGCCATTTTTATAAATATTTTTTTTTTTTTGAAAAATTCTAATCTACAGAAAATTTTTAAAAAATTTTCTTTTTTATAGAAAATTTTCAAATTTTTTCAATATGTAAAATTCTCTTTGAAGTCTGTTTTATTAAAAATTTTCGACAAATTATCTTTTTAAATGAAAATAAATAACATATTTTATTTGAAACTTAAACAAAAATATAACTACATATAAACCACAGTATCAGGTCCCCTAAAATTCAGTCTCTCTGTATATGACATTGATTTAAAGCCCGTTGTATAAAATCATAATAGTAAACTGTACTGGCATGCATATCTGGTTTTCCAAGTGCGCAGGGAGCTCCCCAGTTTACTAGGCCCACCAGCTTTTCCTTGTGCACTAAAGGTCCTCCCGAATCGCCATTACAAGCCCCTTCTCCCTCTTGTGTAAGAGAACAAATATGTCCCACATCTACACCCTCATCATCGTCCCACAAACGTTTACATTCCGTATGAGGCACAAAATTCAATGAAATCTTTTGCAACATCTCAGGAGGTTCACCATTTAAGCGTGTAGCACCCCAACCGGTTAAGGTTAAAATATCTCCATCTTTTAAAACCTCTCGAGACAATTCGATTTTATTGGTTAAATTATCAAACTGTAGAGGTTCATTCAGTCTTGCAGCTGCTATATCATTGTGATAAAATATCGGTTTGTCATGCCTACAATGGGGTATGGCTAATACCATTTGACGTACAACACCCGGTTTATGCCAATTATTGGTTCCCGCGATAACACGTAAAACATCTAAAGGATAATCTTCAACACAATGGGCAGCCGTTAAAATCCACTGTTCATCGATAATGACACCACCACACAAATGTGAACCAAATATTGATTGTATTGACACTTGATAGGGTGCAAAACCCACTTCGGCCACTTCACCACCAACAATACGACCACCGTTTATGACTACATCTTCGGTATTTAGATAAGATTTATGGATACGTTTACCATAGGAAGATGGCCAATAATTGAACGATAAAAATATTATGACACTTAAATGATAAAATTTTATGACTTTAGCACAATGGAAAATCATTTTCTTTTCGTTGTTTAAAATTTTGTACTTTTTATATTATTGCTTTAATGGAAGCCATTAAATAAAATATAATTTAAACAGCTCATATTTATATGTTTTAGGTTCTTAGGAAAAAATGCCGACAATTGTTTTTATTATGACCCAATTATAAATTTTATCTTCTTGCAAATTATTAATATTTTAGCCAATATACTAACTATAATTATAATTAAATTAACACAAATTTCAAAAATTACTTGGTCATTGTTTTGGTCATTTCAACGTTTTGTTGGAATTTACTGCGCATTTTCTACGCATTTCTTAATTTTCAAATCTTTATGACTTACAGTAATTATTTTCGAATTATTATGATAATTTTTAAATGTAAACAAAGTAAAATAAAAAATAATTATTGGGGAAGAGAAGTTAGGAATGCATTCTAATTTGTCTAATAAACGATACTAACGATATCCTAAGTTTAAGTTTTACCTATATACTAACGGGCTCAAGGTGCACTTTTATGTTTTATTAAAATTGTAAGGAAATTAAATGGTCTGATTGTTTTTATGATCAGATTTTTCCACAAAAGTTTTCCACTGTTGACTACTGTAAGTAATAAACGCTTTAGGTGGAATCCAAATGGAAATTTCAATTTCTAATATCTTTATGATTCTTGGTAGACTATAGACTCGACTATAGACTAGACTATAGTCTAGACTATAGACTAGACTATTAGACTAGGACTATAGACTAGACTATAGACTAGACTAATAGACTAGACTATAGACTAGACTATAGACTAGGACTATAGACTAGACTATAGACTAGAACTATAGACTATGACTATAGACTAGACTATAGACTAGACTATAGACTAGACTATAGACTAGACTATAGACTAGACTATAGGACTAGACTACTAGGCCTAGACTATAGACTAGACTATAGACTAGACTATAGACTAGACTATAGAATAGACTATAGACTAGACTATAGACTGAGCCTATAGATAGACTATAGACTAGACTATAGACTAGACTATAGACTAGACTATAGACTAGACTATAGACTAGACTATAGACTAGACTATAGACTAGACTATAGACTAGACTATAGACTAGACTATAGACTAGACTATAGACTAGACTATAGACTAGACTATAGACTAGACTATAGACTAGACTATAGACTAGACTATAGACTAGACTATAGACTAGACTATAGACTAGACTATAGACTAGACTATAGACTAGACTATAGACTAGACTATAGACTAGACTATAGACTAGACTCTCGAATAGACTATAGACTAGACTAATAGACTAGACTATAGACTAGACTATAGACTAGACTATAGGACTAGACTAGACTAGAATAGACTATAGACTACTAGACTAGACTATAGACTAGACTATAGACTAGACTATAGACTAGACTATAGACTAGACTATAGACTAGAATATAGACTAGAATATAGAATAGACTATAGACTATACTATAGACTAGACTATAGACTAGACTATAGACTAGACTATAGACTAGACTATAGACTAGACTATAGACTAGACTATAGACTAGACTATAGACTAGACTATAGACTAGACTATAGACTAGACTATAGACTTGACTATAGACTAGACTATAGACTAGACTATAGACTAGACTATAGACTAGACTATAGACTAGACTATAGACTAGACTATAGACTAGACTATAGACTAGACTATAGACTAGACTATAGACTAGACTATAGACTAGACTATAGACTAGACTATAGACTAGACTATAGACTAGACTATAGACTAGACTATAGACTAGACTATAGACTAGACTATAGACTAGACTATAGACTAGACTATAGACTAGACTATAGACTAGACTATAGACTAGACTATAGACTAGACTATAGACTAGACTATAGCCTAGACTATAGACTAGACTAGACTAGACTATAGACTAGGACTATAGGACTAGACTATAGACTAGACTATAGACTAGACTATAGACTAGACTATAGACTAGACTATAGACTAGACTATAGGACTAGACTATAGACTAGACTATAGACTAGACTATAGACTAGGACTATAGCTAGACTATAGGACTAGACTATAGACAGACTATAGACTAGACTATAGACTAGGACCTATAGACTAGACTATAGACTAGACTATAGACTAGACTATAGACTAGACTATAGACTAGACTATAGACTAGACTATAGACTAGACTATAGACTAGACTATAGACTAGACTATAGACTAGACCTATAGACTAGACGATAGGACTAGACTATAGACTAGACTCTAGACTAGACTATAGACTAGACTATAGACTAGACTATAGACTAGACTATAGACTAGACTATAGACTAGACTATAGACTAGACTATAGACTAGACTATAGACTAGACTATAGACTAGACTATAGACTAGACTATCGACTAGACTATAGACTAGACTATAGACTAGACTATAGACTAGACTATAGACTAGACTATAGACTAGACTATAGACTAGACTATAGACTAGACTATAGACTAGACTATAGACTAGACTATAGACTAGACTATAGACTAGACTATAGACTAGACTATAGACTAGACTATAGACTAGACTATAGACTAGACTATAGACTAGACTATAGACTAGACTATAGACTAGACTATAGACTAGACTATAGACTAGACTATAGACTAGACTATAGACTAGACTATAGACTAGATTATAGACTAGACTATAGACTAGACTATAGACTAGTCTATAGACTAGACTATAGACTATATACTCATAGCAACTAATCAAACTGTATAGTTGCGCCACTAGATTTTAATACGACTTTCAAAGTACTACGACCCTAACCGTATGGGTACCTTTTTACTACTAAAGGATTGCACTATAATAAAGTACGAAAAATAAAACGGCAAAGACAATTAATAACTTATCGAAGTCATTATCAAAACGGGGCATTATTTAGCAGTAAATTTATTGAATGAAACGCTTAAGAGGCATAAACTTGCTTTTATTGATACGATAAAATTTTGAATCACATACCATAAATAAAGTCTGTCGATATCCAGTGAAAGATATTGAAATTTTAAAAAACCAAAGTAAAAACCTTTTATTTCGACAATAGTACGAACAGTCTAACAGAGAAGAGCTAACAATAATGAAGTCTTTAATTTTGGTCGTTTTATGCCTGGGTGCTTTACAATTTAGCCAGGCTTTGCGTTTGAGAGATGAAGCCTATCCGGGTATAAAAAATGTGGACACCAAGGTACCAGTTACTAAAACATATCAAAAACCTCAGTCACGTATAGTGGGAGGAGAAATAGCACCCGAAGCCTATGCTCCTTGGCAGGTGTTCTTGCAAAATAAATACGGCAATCACTTTTGTGGAGGCGCTATAATAGCTGATCAATATGTGCTTACCGCTGCTAGCTGTGTAGCTGGTTTGGATAAACGTTTTATTAAGGTGGTAACCAGCACCAATGATTGGATGGGTTTAGCTTGGGAATACTATGTAGAGGACATTATTGTACACTGTAATTTTGATAAGCCTTTGTATCACAATGATATCGCTCTTATAAAAACAACCACTCTATTTGCCTACGATGATAAGACTAAAATATTACTTAGCGGAATTGGATGAGCTGCAGGAGGGTGAAACTTTAACCATGACTGGCTGGGGTAGTTGGGAGTTGGGTCAATATTATCCGGAAGAATTAAAGAAATTGGATGCTATGCTGATAAGTAATGACCGATGTAAGAGTATGTATAACCAATATGCCGATGATGTTGACGATGGTCATTTGTGTATTTTACCTAAAAGTGGTAATGGTGCTTGTCATGGTGATACTGGTGGTCCTTTGGTTAATTCTAAAGGCCAATTAGTAGGTATTGGTAATTGGGGTGTTCCCTGTGCTCATGGTTTTCCCGATGTTTTCGCCAAGGTGTCATTTTACAACGATTGGATAAGAACTAGTATTAAGGGTTGTTCGTTGGTGCCTTGAGATAGGGATTAATGGAAGTTTATGCTGAATAGTTAATTTGTTAATTTTAGATAATAAAAATTTTCTTATGAAAAATTGTTGTTGGTGGTTTTATTACAGTTATGTAAATATTTGAATTTAATTAATTAAGAAAGTAAATTGATATGAATTTTATTGTAAGATATTATTTATTTTGTGTGATTTTTAACCAGAAAAATTTAATCGAGTAGATTTTATAGAGTAACTAAATTTATTAGGGTAATATCAAAAATACTTTTGTTAAAATTTCAGTCTATGACGAACCTTCATATGATGATAAAGCACAGCTAAAAGATTCCAATCTTCATATCAACGAGCTTGATCCATTCGCTGATCACTATCGTAAACATCATATCAGATCTCTAATGAATGACAAAATAAGTAAAGATCTTCCTACTACTTAATAGTAACATCGAAGTCTGGTATTAATAGTTCGCTATAATCTACAACGGGCCCTTTTAATAAAATCTTAAATTAGTAGTTTTTTAAGAGATGTACTGTCTATAATGGATTCCTTAGAACTTTAAAGATTCTAGTCCTTTATAACACTGTACTTGATCCGTTTATTGACCCCTTTCAGGGGTATTAGATCCCCAAGATGTTTTTCGTCAGGAATGTGATTTTCAAGGCTGTAACGTCTGATAGATTTTTAGAATGGGCATTATTGCCCCGACTATAAATATTTTTCATGTTGTTAATAAAAAAGTGATTTTCTGAAGGAGGGTTCAAAGATAAATATGGGCCTACCTTTATAAATTTTTGTAGAGGGATTAACGTTTACATTATAGTTATATATGAAAAATTTCATCGTTATACTAGTTATAAGTGATTTTATGAAGGGAAAAATACGGTCCGATCATAACGGAAATCGACAGTATCACTTAGACTTGTGTAAAATTCAGTTGTGCTGATAGAATATTTAATATAAGTATGAGCTCAAAAGGCCTATTTGGGGGGTACGGTTGTATGGGTTCTAGGTGAAATATTGGACCAATTCAAACCATCTTCAGTTGGCTTCGTCCTTCATCAAGGGAAGTGTACGTTCAAATTATCACAGAAGGACAGACAGATGGACAGACGGAAAATGGTTCCAAGCCGATTAATTTAAGGTGAGTCTAGCTAGGACCAATATTTTTGAGTGTTACAAACATCAGGACAAATGCATAATACCCTAACGACTATTTGTTGATATCCAAACAAATTAAACGTCTTAAAATCAGAAATTGATAAGCTTAAAGTAGAAGACCCTTCTTTCAAAGATAAACATTTTCGCTCTCTTTCGTTGGCGATCAAATAACCAAAATAAATAATTTCCAGGTCCAAATTTAGATCTTTGAGAATATGTTGTTTTTAATTCGTAATTATAAATCATGATTAGAGCTCGATTTTAAACTTTATCAAGAATTACTCTAATACAACTCTAATATTTAAGAACATTCAAAATCAATTTTTAGTACTATATAACTTCCTTAAATATAGCACTAACACTACTTCCATACTAACACTATGGAAATGTATGTATCGAATACAACTACATCGTTTCAAAAACGATACAAGCCGAAATATTGGGGTTTCGATCAAATAAACTGGTCAAATCAAAAATAAAAAATCTTATGTACAGTTTTATAATTATTCTTAAACATATTATTATAATTATTTTTGTAATAAAAATTTGTTCTTTGTATATAAAAATTTATAGAAAACTTAAAACTAAAAATTTGTTCGCTTTGGCTTTATAGTTTAAATTCAAATTCTCCGTTTTAAATAAAATACTCCTCCTAACAAGGCATCACCACCAGCCAATATACCACGAATCCAATCATGATAATAGGCCACACTGGCAAAGACATCGGTCTGCCACAGCACAGGGTTCACCCCAATTGACAACACCAACCAAGACATTATTTTCATCTACTAAAGGGGCCACCAGAGTCACCATGACATGATCCCCTGACCCGAAGAGGTATCCCGTACAAATATGACCCTCACCCAACCAGTTCGGATTTCTTAACATTCTTGAACATTTATCATGTTCCATAAAACTTAATTGTACGGTATGTAAAATATCAGGAGTACGGCCCCATACTTTAATGCTGCCCCAACCAGAGAGGGTAAGTTTATCGCCTTCTTTCAGAGTATGCTGGTAGCCAGTTTAATGGGTTGAGTTTAGTTCATTATAGACAATAGGTTTGTTTAAGCGCACCAAGGCAATATCATTGTGATACATAGGCTTATCGTGCAAACATGTACCTTCATATCTTCTACCAAATATTCAGCATCGGGTTTAGTCCAATTAACGGTACCGGTAACCACTTTCAAATATTGTTTAGGCCCATTCCGAACAGTGAGCAGCAGTTAGAATCCATTCTGGGGCAATAATAGCGCCACCACAAACATGTTCACCAAAAGTATTTTGTATGGAACTTGATAGGGCAATAAACCCTCTGTAGCCTCAGAGCCGCCAATAATACGTGTCTCTATTAATTGGCGTTGCAGTTTTTTGCAATTGTTCTTGTGGTATACCGCGGCCTTCACAGCTCAATATAGCCGCACAACTCAATAAAATAGTAATAAACACTTTCATTTTGATTATTTTAATTCTGTTTGATACACTTGTGTTCTAGTTAATTATTTTTGGTTAATTTCAATCTAAATTACTTTTCACTTGAAGGTTTTCTTGCAAAATGTTTATTGATTCTTTAAAAACTTTTACTTTTATAGACTCTTTCAAAATTTCTCACTACTTAAATGGGCTACCGAAATTATTGATAAACCCCGAACTAATGATAAAGTAGATCGTAAAAAAAGAACCGTTAATCAGTTATTTTTTTCCCGAATAATACCAACTAATACCAATACATTACAAACGGTAGCTGCTAAAAGTCAGCATGCGGTAGCAATTTTCTGATAATTTTTCACAGAATTTTTAATACCGAGTATTGTTTAGAACTCTACGGTCGTTTAGTCTAGTGAAAACTTCCAAAGTAGTTTAAAGTATTGTGATTAGATAATATTTCTTTAACAGTTGTTGTTGGTGTGTTTTAAGTTCTAATGAAATGTTTACTAATTTATATTTCTTATTTTTGCAAAATGTTTGTTATTGAAAAGACAACAATAAATTAGTCATTTTTTTAGAATTAAAGATTATGATTAATACACTAGTCGTACTATTATTAAGTAATCTAGGGGGAAACCAAACAATGCGTGTGTTATGGGCAGACTGTTTAAAGTCCAAGCAAAAATTTGGTCATACTTTGCAATTGTCACGTTAATGTTATAAATAATAATTTTTAATTAAATAATAATAAGTATTGAATTAGATTTCTTAATCTTATGGCAGCGTCTAGACATTTATAATTAGGATCTAAATTAAGACCTAGAAACCAATAGATTTTATTTAATGATATTATTAATGTCTGTGGTTAGGGTAGGAGTAGATTTGCTATTGATTTTAGTTGGATGAAATAATTTTTAGGACATTTATTTTAATGACTTTGAATTTGATTTGAAGCCATAAAAAGATCACTAAGCAGATCACAAGAGTCTTTCACTTCTAATCAATAAAGCTCCCTGGGATTTGATCCATACGGTATGAAGATTTCTTCTTCCTAAAAACATCATGTTTGTGGACGTTGTATTCTCCTAAAAACTGTTCGTTTAATAATAGATCACTGATCTGCCTACAAAGGTCGGTTAATTTTGATTCATACGCTTCTAAGAATTCCTTTTCATAATCTAATCATAATTATGCATCGTGGCATCTCGATTCTGGATACGATTAAGTTTAACTAACTAACTAACAACTAACTAACTAACTAACTAACTAACTAACTAACTAACTAACTAACTAACTAACTAAACTAACTAACTAACTAACTAACTAACTAACTACTACTAACTAACTAACTAACTAACTAACTAACTAACTAACGAACTAACTAACTAACTAACTAACTAACTAACTAACTAACTAACTAACTAACTAACTAACTAACTAACTAACTAACGAACTAACTAACTAACTAACTAACTAACTAACTAACTAACTAACTAACTAACTAACTAACTAATAACTAACTAACTAACTAACTAACTAACTAACTAATAACGAACTAACTAACTAACTAACTAACTAACTAACTAACTAACTAACTAACTAACTAACTAACTAACTAACTAACTAACGAACGAAACGAACGAACGAACGAACGAACGAACGAACGAACAAAAGAACGAAACGAACGAACGAACGAAAACGAACGAAACACAACGAACGAACGAACGAACGAACGAACGAAGAACAACGAAAACGAACGAACGAAAACTAACTAACGAACGAACGAACGAACGAAAACGAACGAACGAACGAACTACTAACGAACTAACGAAACGAAGAACTAACTAACTAAAACTAAACTAACTAACTAACTAACTAACTAAACTAACTAACTAAATAACTAACTAACTAACTAACTAACTAACTAACTAACTAACTAACTAACTAACTAACCAACTAACTAACTATCTTACTAACTAACTAAATTTGTATGATCAGCTTCGACATCCATATGAACAAAAGTTGGCAAAATGGGCACCCTACCTATAGTGGGCGTGCCACTACCAATAGAGGGAGTGATACCTCCTATAGGAATTAAATATTAAAATTCGTTTATCTGAAAAACTATTACAGCTAAAATTCTACAATTTTGGTCGAAATACTTTGATGTCTTATGAACATTTGGGTTATACATTGGTTGGCTTGATTTTAGGGGCGTGGTACTTTCCATATGAACATTTGGGAAAAAATGTGCGGCCTGTCATTAGGGAGGATTGGCACCTCCTAACTAATTAAGTACAAAAATTCTCGTATATCTGGGAAACTGTTAGAGCTAGAATCCTTAAATTTTGCACGAAAAACTCTGACATAATGTGC
>NW_023996060.1:12500-64261 GCF_015586225.1 Lucilia sericata | reverse complement strand
GAGTAGAATGAAAGGGTCTTTAATTTATTTGAATGCAAAATTATGTCATCATTGAAAATTTTCATTTTCTTTATGACATTTTGGGTTTTCAATGGCAAACAAATTAATTTGAATGTCAACTTATTGCTGCTTTACTGGAATATTAAATTTTATATTTAATATTTATAAGATTGTTTTTGTTTTAACAAAATTTATAGATTTCATGGGCTGAATTTTAATTTTATCCAAAGCCGGTTGGAAATTATACCCTCGAAGAAATTTGCCTAATATCTGCTTGAATGAAAACCGAAAACGTCGATTGTGGCAGTCAATCGAAACTTCATTCCACTAATCTTTCGAGTCTTTAAGTTCTGTCTTACTAAAAAGTAAGCGATAGTTAGCCAACTCAAACAACAAATACTGATTCGCATCGGCTTCTGATTCTACTGCGATAATATCCGAATCCTGATCCTTGTCCTACCAAACATTTAGAGATGCACAAAGTTATAAACTCTCAGAAATCATGAACCTACATATGTCTGATCACAGAGTTTCTCATGTTCTTCTTCTATAGAAACGCATCGACTTTTGACGTTATTCGGAGCATAATCCTATGAAACATTAATTAATATTAAGATCTTTCTATGAGTTTTGGTCCATTTCGGGAACCTAATTCCATCTAACATTAATAAAATGTTCAAAATAGATGGACTCTCTGAAATCATGAACTTATGACTGATCAGAGAATTTCCAATGCCTTTTTTAAATGCCGATATAGTATTTCATTTTCGTGTCGTCTTCTGACAACCAGAACCTAATCCAATCCAACATTTATAAAATGTCTAAAATGCCTTTAATGATGGACTTTCAGAAATCATGAGCATATATCTAATCAGAGAGTATCTCATGACTTGTGATTCCAAAATACAGTATATCCTTCCTCGATATAATCGCATCGACTTCCACAATCTCTCAAAGAGATTTTCATGACTTGCAAACTCAATCTTCTCTCTATTCAATATAGAACGTTTGTGTTTACCAATCACAGAAAAAAATTACGACAAATCAATTGTCATATTAAATACGAAATTTGACAATACAATTAATTTTTTAATTGAAAAGGCACCAACAATCGTTTTTGTAAATACAAAAATAAAAATTGTTACTTAAAATTGTTAATACTCAAAAAAATTTTTTAACAACCAGTTTGTAATATTGAAAAATTATTTTATTAACTATCCATAATAATGTTTTAAAAATTAAATTTCTTGTATTAAATATTTCTATTGTTATCAGCAATAATGAAAGAATGCATTTTTAATTTGGTTTTTATAAAAAAATATATTCAATTTATTTCGTCAAAATATACAGTTTGAAACAATGGACAATAATTAAAATTTTAAGTTTATCTTTATAATGTACTGTGTAATATTCTATATAATAATCGAAAATATATATTCACTGATTAACTACATTATATATTAATCTTGTACCACCTCCCCCAGACCACTGGTCCATGTTCCTTCTCTCTATTACATGGTACTTGGTGAATTCTCTCTTTAAAGACTTCGTCTTTGCTACCACGATTTAACCAAGGCAGACGAATACGAACCTTTGCTGCCGTTCATTGAAATTTTCTAAAATGACCACAAAATAAATTTTTCTTAGTTCGAATACTGGGAGGAGATGTAAACATGTATTAATGTCAAATTGATTTTTACCTTAACATAGAAAAGTTTCATAATTTAAGCCAATCCTGCAGCTGTAGGTTCTTTGCCTCCTGTTAATCCCGTCACTCCCTACAGAAATAAGAGATATTAAAAAACGCTTTAAGATAAAAGTTAGAAAAGGATTTTAAATTAAATTTACAGCATTTGTTTTTTCCTTTGATGTCTCCACCTCAGGAACATGAAAATTAATGTTGCTAAAGAATAATGTTTATGAATCGATGTTACTTTCTTTCTTGGAAGGTTATATAGTGTTGCTGTTGTATTATGGAGATCGATGACGTGTCGCTTTTGGTAGATTGCTGGCTTCTGCACTAGCAAGCCAGGCTCACACACTTTATCCACAAATTTCTTTTTAACAAACTCAGGCAACACAGCACTCAATTTAGAAATATTTTCCAACGATGTTTAAGCATAAATCAAATCATTTTGTTCCGCGGAGTTATGGAACTGACTGGTGGTTATTCTTCCAAATAAAAATCTAAAAGTGGTAAAATTATTTATGATTTAAAAATTAATATGTATTTTGACCACTCTACATACCTTAGAGATTGCTTTTATTCATCTAGTTCATATCTTGCATGCGGAATTTCCTTTTTGAATTTTAGATTATTTTAAATGTTTTTTTAAATTAAAACTTTTTGACAATTGTATTTTCTATTTCTTTTATTATGAATTTTGAGACAACTTAGGAAAATTGTAAATATTACCAATTTACAAACATTTTAATAAAAAAATTGTTAACAAAGTCAATTGATCCTTAACATATTTATGTAATTACTTAATAAAATTTGTAATTTTTTTCTGTGATACTTAAAGTACGATATCTAAAGATATTGATTTGCATTTGACTTTCAACCCTAGCGGATAATATCAAGAACTTGGATCATTTGAATTTTAAAGAATACCCAAAATCAATGCATTACATAACAGGTCCAGCCAACAGTATCCGATAGCTTGTCGATCCAACCATCAGATACTCATAAAGGATATACAAAACTGCTTCAAATCCTAATAACACTGCAATATCTCGAGAATTACTAATGACGTATGTTTGTGCTCCAAATTTTATTGCGGGAATACCTTACACGACACTCATTCATGGACGACGTTCCGAAGTTATCACAATCACTTCCAGAATATCCAATGTTGTTGGTTTGACTTTGTGAAATGTCATTGAATTACAGTTACTGAAGTCATTAATCTGTATCTAACGCAACAATTTCTGAAATCATTAACGTGTATCTGATCTGACAGCTCTCGAAGAAATCATTGATTTGTTCTGACTCCTATAGTTTCAGAAGAGTTATGAATCTTCCGCAGACAAATCCACTTTTATGTCATTCAAATATAAATTTCCGACATCATTGAAATGATACTTATAATGGCAAATCTTCCAATATTGAACACTTTATAAGTGAGAAATGAAATCAAAGACTCTAAGATCATTAAGTTCTGTCTGAACAAATAGTTTATTGCACACAACAGCGGAATTTAAGATCGATTCGTTTTTGACATTTCATGCAGAGAAGAGAAATCGGTTTCGCTATCCCTTTACAATTTAAAACGCTAGTCTTTGTCATTTAATTTTGGAAAGATATCCGCTTGAGAACATTGGAAAGTTATTCAATTTCTATTGATGGATCAACGGACAATTTAATCTCTTTAGACTTCTTTCTTTTGAACTATGCCCTCAAACTAACAACTTTAGAGGTCCTTTAAGACAACATCGCACTATTTGTGGATTCGAGCCATGGAAATAGGATCCAACGTAAACACCCGAGCCAATGAACCTGTCTTAAACATATGAAAGCATATTTCAAATTCCAACTAGTCACATTTGAACATTTCGTTTCCAAAATTTACTTATCTATTTAACTAAGAAGTGCGTGTTCGCAATTTATTGTCACACTTAAAGTGAAAACGTAAATAAATATTTATAAACAATCTACAAGGACAAATCAATAATTGCGTTGAAACCCAAAAAAAAAAAAAAAACGAATCATCTTCATGATTTAACTTTCTTATATCATACTCGTAAAAAATACAACAATATTGGTAGGAACTACGCTTTTCTTTAGCATGAAAAAAAAACTACTAAAGATGACTCAGATTGATTAATGCTAGGAATGCTTTATAACAAAGGATTTCCTTGGTAAGCGTTTTGGTTTACTCATTAACGAAGTTTTAGTAATACGATAATGGGCGAAATTCCAAAAGAAACCGAGTCTCCAAGAGGCAAAATGTAACTTACTTCAATTGTTGAATCCTCAAAAATTTTGTAGAGGGAACGAATACCCTTGTTAAGGACATATGACCAAATTACTTATTCAAGGTTTAGCGAAGATTATGAAAAGCTATGGATTAAGAAATGCATAGCTTTTCATCGTACTAACCACACGAGTAAAGTGCTGAACAACAGAATCGTTAATTACTATTTTGAACAAGAAATGGTATTACTAGAGGCAGGATAGTTGCTTATTCGGACGATACTTAAAGGAATGAGCATTTGTAGAAAGAGAAACTCGTGCTTTTTCAATCAAAGGAGTCACGGCACTATCCTTCGGAATGATGCAACCCCTGCCTACACTAATAGTTTTAAAAATAAAGCGACCACTGACATGAAAGTTTGGAAATTGATAAGATTGGTTTTTTAGATTTTTCTCTGATTGTCTGATGTCTCGCAACGTTTTCAGGGCAGAGCTTCTTACGAGATGTCCGCGGGTTAAATATGGAAATTGTTATAAATACTTATGCAAATATCTGGTGAAACTGAGTCACGAAAGAACGATTGTATTCCCTTAGTTATGACGAATCGAATATAATTAATGAATCTTGGGCGAAACTTTAATGCAAAATGATGTTTAAATTGTCCTAGTTGTGGCATCGAAAATGTTTGGATAATCTGTGCTCTCCCACCAATGGTTTCACCTCAGAGAAGGTAGGACAAAATGTCCACTAAAGTAGATCAAAATTGGCTATGGGTTCCCCTAAAACCAATCAGTAGAAGGCCCAAAATAACACAGTACCGGCAAGATGACAAAATGATCTATCCTGATCCTGAGCAAAGGACTACTACGGAAATAGGTACCTCATCCTCCGTGCCGAACAATGCGACAGGTGTACAGCATGCCATTTGTAAAAAATAAAAAGATATACTTGAAGGGAGTTCTAAACAACATCAGCTGTTTAATACGAGTGAGGGTTCAGGCTTTGAATCCTCAGATTATAATAACAACACCAGCAAGTATATAGAAGAGCGAATGGCGGAAGGGGTGAATGACAGCAAAGTTAACCAAAGAGCAAGTCGTAGAAGAAGATACTGCAAAATATCATATTGAGTCAAACATAGGACACTCCGAAGGAGACATCGGTCTCTTTCTCTATCTCCGAGACTAAGAGAAGCAGAAAATCTTTCGAAGAACTGGGAACAGTGAAAAATCTTTTCTCAAAGAAAGACAAAGCCTAGTAATCTATTGCTAAGGCGAGCAAGTCGGCCAAATCAACCTAGAATGAAATGCCCCTACAATAGCGAAGATAAGAAGCCAGACGCTGAAAAGTGAAGAGAGCCGCCATTTTATACCAAAGTAGCCAAGAGTAGACACTATAAAGACCTCTGCAGTGGACAAAATTCGAAAAGACCAGTGCAGTAAACAAAAGGTGTGGTCAAAAAATAAATTAGAGAATCATACTATCGCTTCAAAGGTCAAAAAAACAATAGAAATCATGGGCTGCGAGTTAAAAAGGAATGTGATGATCATGAGATTGACATCACACCAATGTATTTGCAGTCTTATAAACTTAGTATAAAGTATCCCTACTCCCTGGGTCCTAAGCTAGGACTGTTCAGGAATCTGGTATCTGGTCTTGTGCTCTGAAAGTCCACTGTCTACATAAATGGATTCGACAGTAAACTAAAGCTTACTGGAAGTACTCCCCTTACGATAGCTATCTTTGGAATTCACCTCTATGTTTGGCGAGCGAGTTATCTTACCCAAATGTGCTCGCGAATGACTCTCCGTTCTAGCCATTTAGTGTTTTCATTAAAATTACTAGTCTATGCCAACAAGCTCTAATGGGTAAAAAACCAATAGAGATCGAGGACTGGTCAAGAATCTGTTATCTGATCCTATGCTTTGAAAGTCCACTATCTACATAAATGGATGGTACAATAAATTAGCGAACTAAAACTTATTGAAAATACTTTTTAGCCATAGGAATTGGAATTCGCCTCTATGTTCGGCGAGCGAGTTATGACTCTCCGTTTTAGCCATTTATCCCTCATGGACCGTTTTCATTAAAATTACTAGTCTATGCTCACAAGCATACAACTGTAGAAGAGTATCGAAAGCGAAATTCCTGATGTTTCAGCTAAAAGTCACCCACAAGTTTTTTTAACATCGCTCTTATTGAAAAATCCTTCTAGATTATTAAAAATTTTTCTCAAAATTCAAACCGATTTCGTAAATTTTCATTCAAAATATTCAAAAATTCACTAACATGTAACCTTTGACCTGTGGGTTTTCAAGTTGTTTTTAGGAAATTAAAAATAGTAAACATACCTTTGAATAACTCTCCGTCGATCGTATATCATTTATAGTCCAGGGCAACATGGCGGCTGAGTAACGCGGATCAACCGAAGCACTGCCGCGATAAGTTAACGAAACTAAACGGGTTTTCATTTTAACGAAATTTTAACTTTGATTTATAACGAGTTTTAAAGAACACAACAAAATTTTTTATGCTTTAAATAGATTTTTTTTATAAATTTTATTAAATTAAGCACTAAAACATGATGTAGAAAGTTTAATAAACTTAAGTGGGAGAACAATATATATATGTTTTTATTTTAAATCAATATTTAAAGCAGGCGTCTAAGAGACGCGTTTATATGTTAGCGTTTTGATTATGGGATTTTTAGAAATTTTTATTATTATGGTTTTTTTGTTGTTAGATAGTAACATGCAACTCTTTTTTTCGCTTCGTTTTTTTTTTTTTGCTTTTTCTTATACGTAAATACCGTATTAATGAAGTTTTATGAGTCAGAGGGGACTTTAATAATAGAGTATGGCAACGTGCACATAAAGGAGCCAATGGAGGTCATTTAAGTTGTTGTTTTATAACATTAATTTTATTATTTTTTTTTGTTTCTTCCTTTGATTCCTTTTAAAATAGAGGGTGTTAAGGAATTTAGCACAAAAGCAAGCACGATTACACGCCGACGAGTATGCGACAACGAGAGAGCGACAACTTTCGTAACGGCGACAAACTTTATGACGGCGATAATGTTGTTAAATGTATGAATGGAGGGATTTTGATATAATTTGTTATTTAATAAAGACACGCAAACTTTGAGACGGCAGGTTAAACACTATTTTAAAGATTTCTTTACTTTTTTTAAAATTGATTTAAAAAAAAAAAAAAAAATTTTATTTAATTTTTTTAATTTTTTATTTTCTTAGATTTCTAATGTAAATTTATTGATTTTTCTATTTTTTTCCTATAACAGTTTCTGCTGTTATTTTTCTAACAAGAGGGGGGATATACATATAATGAGCGGGGGGAGGTATCTTTGTTTTACTGTTCTTATTAGTTTCCGTTTTTTTTTTGCTTTTTTTATTGTCCTCTTTTGTTGTATTTGTTTCTAGTTGGATAAACAGTCAGTCGTTCGCATCAGAGGACGTACAGGACGAGACACATTTTTTCACTGTCTAAAAGCCTCACACAAACCACCCCTTAAACTACAGCAATTAACAAGAGAAAACAAAAATCACCTTAAAAATGTTAAAATACCGAATTTCCTTTTACAAAATAATACAATTTATTTAAAGGAATTTCTAAAATAAGCAACCACTTCCTTATTCTTAAAAAATAAAGATTTTTTTTTAAATTATTGATTAAATCTATTTTAATTCTTCTAATAACTATTCCAATACTTTTTTTCTTTTCTTAATGACTTTCACTAAACCGTCAAGCGTTTTAAGCAACCGTCTGCTCCGAATAACCAAAAATTACTAAAGGATTTTTCATTTCGCACTTCACTAAACAAGTTGATTTTGTTCTCTTGTTTTTCTTCACACTCTTTTTTACAAAAACACTCTTTTAATTTTTAATAACAAATTCCTCTTAAACAAATGTTTTTTTATTATAAAATTTAATTCACAAATTTCTTAAAGCTTTCACACTTTACCACTTTACTTAATAAATATTTACTTTATTTATTTCATTCTTTTATTAATAAATATATTATTTATTATTTTTCTTCAATTTTTCACATAGTTCTGTAATTTATTGCACTTGTTTTTTTCTTCTTGTATGACGCGCAAACTCAACAACAATAATAAAACTAAACTTCAAAAAACTGTGTGATTGTTTGTTGCTATTTCTCAAATGTCAAGTTTTTACACTGTGCTTTAGTTTAAAGTGGCCACTGCGTTTAAAGGAATTTGAAGTAACCAACCAAACAAGTGGTAGCTTTGTTTATAAACTGTCTGTCAGTTGTATTATGTTATTGTGATTGGCTGAATAGCATAAGGAATGTTATTGTGATTAATTGCTACAGCATTATAAAGGTTTGTGTATTCACTAAAAGGTGTTTGAAAAGGCTATAAAATGCAACAGGGTGAATCAATATGTTTGTTTTTATTTTAAATAGACTATAGACTAGACTAGACTATAGACTAGACTATAGACTAGACTATAGACTAGACTGTAGACTAGACTATAGACTAGACTATTGACTAGACTATAGACTAGACTATAGACTAGACTATAGACTAGACTAGACTAGACTATAGACTAGACTATAGACTAGACTATAGACTAGACTATAGACTAGACTATAGACTAGACTAGACTAGACTGTAGACTAGACTATAGACTAGACTATAGGCTAGACTATAGACTAGACTATAGACTAGATTATAGACTAGACTATAGACTAGACTATAGACTAGATTATAGACTAGACTATAGACTAGACTATAGACTATACTATAGACTAGACTATAGACTAGACTATAGACTAGACTATAGACTAGACTATAGACTAGACTATAGACTAGACTATAGACTAGACTATAGACTAGACTATAGACTAGACTATAGACTAGACTATAGACTAGACTATAGACTAGACTATAGACTAGACTATAGACTAGACTATAGACTAGACTATAGACTGGACTATAGACTAGACTATAGACTAGACTATAGACTAGACTATAGACTAGATTATAGACTAGACTATAGACTAGACTATAGACTAGACTATAGACTAGACTATAGACTAGACTATAGACTAGACTATAGACTAGACTATAGACTAGACTATAGACTAGACTATAGACTAACTATAGACTAGACTATAGACTAGACCATAGACTAGACTATAGACTAGACTATAGACTAGACTATAGACTAGACTATAGACTAGACTATAGACTAGACTATAGACTAGACTATAGACTAGACTATAGACTAGACTATAGACTAGACTATAGACTAGACTATAGACTAGACTATAGACTAGACTATAGACTAGACTATAGACTAGACTATAGACTAGACTATAGACTAGACTATAGACTAGACTATAGACTAGACTATAGACTAGAATATAGACTAGACTATAGACTAGACTATAGACTAGACTATAGACTAGACTATAGACTAGACTATAGACTAGACTATAGACTAGACTATAGACTAGACTATAGACTAGACTATAGACTATACTATAGACTAGACTATAGACTAGACTAGACTAGACTATAGACTAGACTAGACTAGACTAGACTAGACTAGACTAGACTAGACTAGACTAGACTAGACTAGACTATAGACTAGACTAGACTATAGACTAGACTAGACTAGACTATAGACTAGACTATAGACTAGACTATAGACTAGACTATAGACTAGACTATAGACTAGACTATAGACTAGACTATAGACTAGACTATAGACTAGACTATAGACTAGACTATAGACTAGACTATAGACTAGACTATAGACTAGACTATAGACTAGACTATAGACTAGACTATAGACTAGACTATAGACTAGACTATAGACTAGACTATAGACTAGACTATAGACTAGACTATAGACTAGACTATAGACTAGACTATAGACTAGACTATAGACTAGACTATAGACTAGACTAGAGACTAGACTAGACTAGACTATAGACTAGACTATAGACTAGACTATAGACTAGACTATAGACTAGACTATAGACTAGACTATAGACTAGACTATAGACTAGACTATAGACTAGACTATAGACTAGACTAGACTATTAGACTAGACTATAGACTAGACTATAGACTAGACTATAGACTAGACTATAGACTAGACTATAGACTAGACTATAGACTAGACTATAGACTAGACTATAGACTAGACTATAGACTAGACTATAGACTAGACTATAGACTAGACTATAGACTAGACTATAGACTAGACTATAGACTAGACTATAGACTAGACTATAGACTAGACTATAGACTAGACTATAGACTAGACTATAGACTAGACTATAGACTAGACTATAGACCTAGACTATAGACTAGACTATAGACTAGACTATAGACTAGACTATAGACTAGACTATAGACTAGACTATAGACTAGACTATAGACTAGACTATAGACTAGACTATAGACTAGACTATAGACTAGACTATAGACTAGACTATAGACTAGACTATAGACTAGACTATAGACTAGACTAGACTAGACTAGACTAGACTATAGACTAGACTATAGACTAGACTATAGACTAGACTATAGACTAGACTATAGACTAGACTATAGACTAGACTATAGACTAGACTATAGACTAGACTATAGACTAGACTATAGACTAGACTATAGACTAGACTATAGACTAGACTATAGACTAGACTATAGACTAGACTATAGACTAGACTATAGACTAGACTATAGACTAGACTATAGACTAGACTATAGACTAGACTATAGACTAGACTATAGACTAGACTATAGACTAGACTATAGACTAGACTATAGACTAGACTATAGACTAGACTATAGACTAGACTATAGACTAGACTATAGACTAGACTATAGACTAGACTATAGACTAGACTATAGACTAGACTATAGACTAGACTATAGACTAGACTATAGGCTAGACTATAGACTAGACTATAGACTAGACTATAGACTAGACTATAGACTAGACTATAGACTAGACTATAGACTAGACTGTAGAAGAGACTATTTATATATTACTTGGGAAGAGATTTTTAGTCTAAGAGTTTCGATATTGTAGGTTTCTGAGTGGTATTCCAGTTGGTAATAAGACCTCAAGATCGTTATAAACATATTTGAAAAACTAATAATAATCGTGAGAAAGTTCGTAAACCAATCCCAGAAAATAACGCAAATGTTACAATTTCCAAAAGCACCTGCAGTCAGCATTTTCTCATTATAAGAATAGGTGTAAAAATCTTAAGAAATATGTTCAAAAACAATATTTCCAAAAATCCTTATAACAACAACAACCTCTAATTCTAATAATTACAACAATGTAGTTCATAAAGTTCATTTACTTTGAAACCACCCTTGAAAATACTCAATAGTCAAGTGCAAGTAGAGCTATTGTTCAGCAAACAATAGATGCTCTCAAAATGAAGACATTTAGACACTGATAATTTGAAATTGACATAGTAAATCCTGATCTTGTCATAACAACAACAGCAACAGTAATATTTTCCTATTCCCAAGTAAACAGTGGGAATGAAGAAATTCCCCTTGTTTGAGAAAAACTACCGTTTGAAAAATTATGTTTCTTTTTGCTGGCTGTTGTGTAAAATATGAAAAGGAAAGTGAAAACTATTTTTATCTGCCTACTTCCTTTAAAACCTGCTGTTGTTGCATTATTAGTGCGAATAACATGAGACAGCTAGCCAGCCCTTGGATGTAGCAAAAACAAATACTTTGCTAAGATCTGTTTGTTGGCGGGGAATGTTAAGGCATCATAATAAATGTCGCAATGCCTCATTTGTTTTACTCGGGGATGAATGACTGAAACATTGTGTATGCGTAGACATCATCACTGTTTCCTTTTTCTCCCACAGCCATCATCAAAGTCATATATGAGTTTTTTTTTTATATTATTTAATAATGACAAATGGAACAGCAAAAAATATACATATGAAAATCACATTTTGCTAGCTCTATTTGGCATGTGCAGCCACATTTGGTTAAAAGCGTTTAATTTGCAATGCATTGCACATTTTCAATATCACCAGTACAGCACCATAAACTGCCATCATCGAAATACCACCTCCACCTTCACCTACCTCTACCATCACAACCAACTAACAATCCCATATGATGTCTATAAATGACTGGTTAAATGCTACAAACTGGGTTCGTTCACTTTGCCTGCCGCCCTAGTCGTAATACTAGATTTTTTTTTCCATTTAAAATAATTTTTTCATATTTTTCTTTCTGCATCTTTTGTATAAAAAAAATTATTTATTTGTAATGAAAAAACTACAAATCTGGTTTCATGAACAACCACGCATTTGGCATTTTAAACTCTTCTCCCAAAATAAGACGGCTGCAAAGAAACTGGTTGAAATATTTGAAAAAAAAAACTACAAAGATTTCTAATATTTATTTATGTCGTTTATAGCCGCAATTGACAAAGTGAAACGATCATTGAACATTTATTTATTGTATTAACCGAATTTGAAATTGATCAAGCTCAAATCCGAAAGTAATAATATCTGAATTTTCTTCGTACTGATCATCCAAAATTTTTAATTAAAAAAAGTTTTCCGTTATATTATTCTTATCAAATATTAGTCAAAAGGTCTAGTTAGAGATTTTAGTTGATCATCGCCTTTGCATTCTAGAACAGAGAGTTGATCATCATGCTTGCTATAGTCAGAGACCAGAGAGTAGATCATCAACTCCACTCTAGTCAAAGACTAGAGTTGATCATGAACTCTACTCTAGTCAGAGACTAGAGTTGATCATCAACACTACTCTAGTCAGAGACCAGAGAGTTGATCATCATCATCTCTACTCTAGTCAGAGACCAGAGAGTTGATCATCATCTCTACTCTAGTCAGAGACCAGAGAGTTGATCATCAACTCTACTCTGGACAGATACTAGAGTTGATCATCAACTCTACTTTAGACAGAGACTAGAGTTGATCATCAACTCTACTCTAGTCAGAGACTGGAGTTGATCATCAACTCTACTCTAGTCAGAGACTAGAGTTGATCATCAACTCTACTCTAGTCAGAGACTACAGAGTTGATCATCAACTCTACTCTAGTCAGAGACTGGAGTTGATCATCAACTCTACTCTAGTCAGAGACTGGAGTTGATCATCAACTCTACTCTAGTCAGAGACTGGAGTTGATCATCAACTCTACTCTAGTCAGAAACTGAAGATGATCATCAACTCTACTCTAGACAGAGACTGGAGTTGATGATGAACTCTAATTTCAGACTAGTGTAGATTTGATAATCATCTCTTTTATCTGATGATCAACTCTAGGATCTGACTAGAGTACATATTTTGAAATTCTTAATACTTTCTGCTACATTTTCAACAGCTTCTGTTCTCACAAAATACAATTAAACAAAATTGCTGCACAAGTGCATACATTCCCTAATTAAACTACCTCTTTCCACAGCACTTCAAACACCATTTAAACCACAAAACACTTTACCGATACAAATCTAAACGACTTCCCCTCTTTAGATTAATAATAGAAATAAATAATAAAACATTTTCCACGTATTGAAAATAAAATTTTCCTACAAACATAATTTTCTACTTAAATAAATTAGCATTATCAATCACAAACACAATTTGAAATCCAATTTATGGGTAAAATGATCTCAAATCAAATGAAAGACTCCCAAAATACTAGATGTTTTATTAAAAAAAACCGGAAGTATCTGTAGTGCTGTTTACGCGCAACCACTAGCCCCACCTCTTCTTCTCCTTTTATAAAATAAAGAAGAGATAGCAAGCAGATGTTGCTGCTGTGTTTTTTCGTTAAAAATAGTTTCAACAATTAATTACTAATTTGGAAAGAGGTGAGTAGGAACCACCATAGAGTAAATAAATTAAAAAGAAAACAAATAAATAAATAAAACTATAATTAAGTTACAATACCTGCTACTGTTAATAAAAGTCCATCTAATATTTTATTATTTAGAGAAAGATATTAAATGCTCATAGATGTTTATTTTAAATCCACATGTGCTGGAGGCATTATGACCTTGATTTTTTTAACACTGATGTGATGGGTTCCAAACAAATCAGCACATGACTAGAAAAAGAAATAGAAAATAAAAATGAAAAGAATCTTTGAAAAAATACAAATACTAACACAACTATTTATCCGTACAAAGTACAACAATTTTATCAACAATAGATCTAAAAACGAAAATGTTATGACGTCATTTTTTAACACCATTTAAACATTAAAATAACCCAGTAAATACTAAAGATTAATAACAAATTCAATACCAATTTGTACTAATTCGTCTTAAAGTTTTCTTTGCAAAATTTTCTATTTGCTGGGTAGTGTATTTTACAAATTTGTAAAACTTTTATGAGTTTTTTGTTCTAACATTATTTATGGGTTTGTTGTTTGTTTTAAAAGTGTTTTGACTCCATAGTTTTAGTACAATTTAATAAAATTATTGTTGGTTGTCTTTATTAGGAGGACTTTGCGTTAGAATGAAAGTGTGCGAAATAAAAAGTAGTATTAACGGTTATTGTATATATCCGCTGTTTGACGATTTTGACTAAATACTACCGTAAATATTATATAAATAGAAATAAATAACAACTATGCAAGTATTTACAAATTCTTATAAAATGTAAGTAAACCGAGGAGAATTTGGCGGAAACTTGACTATAGGCTGGACTAGACTACACCCTAGAACATCAACTAGACTATATATTAGATTATAGGATAAATTATAAACTACACTATAGACTAGAATACAGGACAGACTAGACATAATATACAAGAGACTAGTCTACTATATATTCAGACTGAGCTATAGACTAGAACATAGACTAGACTATAGACTAGACTATAGACTAGACTATAGACTAGACTATAGACTAGACTATAGACTAGACTATAGACTAGACTATAGACTAGACTATAGACTAGACTGTAGACTAGACTATAGACTAGACTATAGACTAGACTATAGACTAGACTATAGACTAGACTATAACTAGACTATAGACTAGACTATAGACTAGACTATAGACAGACTATAGACTAGACTATAGACTAGACTATAGACTAGACTATAGACTAGACTATAGACTAGACTATAGACTAGACTATAGACTAGACTAGACTACTATAGACTAGACTATAGACTAGACTATAGACTAGACTAAAGATTAGACTAAGACTAGACTATAAACTAGACTATAGACTAGACTATAGACTAGACTATAGACTAGACTATAGACTAGACTATAGACTAGACTATAGACTAGACTATAGACTAGACTATAGACTAGACTATAGACTAGACTATAGACTAGACTATAGACTAGACTATAGACTAGACTATAGACTAGACTATAGACAAGACTATAGACTAGACTATAGACTAGACTATAGACTAGACTATAGACTAGACTATAGACTAGACCAGGGGTCGGCAAACTTTTGAGTCGGAAGAGCCAAAATTTACAGTTTACAAAACATGTGTTTTAAAAGAGCCACAAAATGTTTGTTTATTAAAACATTACAAATACGTTATGCATTCACTTCAAAAATATATTTTTTGTTTAATTATCTGCAATACAATTCTGCAAGGAATCTTTCTTTTAGATTTTTGACTAAAAATACTTTTTGAATTTTTGTGGGTAATTCGAATGCATTTTTTAACACTTGTTATATAAAGATATAAAAGTTTATTAGTGGGGCGACAGTGATATCATTTAAAGGCATCTGTCATAATACAGTATAAAGTGTCATAGTTATGTATATTAATTAGGCAGCAATCGTGATATTTGCATAAGTTTTTTTATATGATGTATTGCGGACATCGAACCATAATTGACCAACACCAATATAAGGCCCCTTTAAGAAAATTACTCTAACGAACATAATTGACTTAACAGTAGCAGTCTAGCGATGAAATTCGACATAAACAAGTTGTATTTTAACACTCTTAACTGGCTTAATAATAGCAGTATTATGACAAAATTTAACTCAAACAGGAATAAAAATCACTTTAGTAAATTTGATGATGATCGGCTCATAATTGATCCTATCCCCCATACTAGATCCCCATTAGAAAATGACCGCTCTTAGAGTCCACTTTCGAAAACGAAGTTATGACATACAACATCCTAAAATACAAGTATAGTGATGAAAATCAACACAAACAAGTTTTATAGGATCTAAAATCTCATTACCAAATTTTGTAAGGATGGGTCCATAATACGCTTTCTGGTCCCTTATTTATTTATAGCCAAAAATTTTATGTCAAAAATATAATATATCTTTCATAGATCACTGTCATTAAAACATGGAATATTTAAAAATTTTAAATTTTTTGGCACCTTTTTATAGAAAGCGTGCAAAAAATATAAAATTCTTTAAAAAAGATTAAAGTCTTCAAATAGACCAAGTTTTTAGTATTTAACTGTATCTAAACTCTCCACATTATTAATTAATTACAATATCTTAAATTTCCAAAAAATATGTTTTAATTCGAAAAACACGAAAATTTCGGAATGTATGATCATGTTTTACATCTTATTTAATGGCACTTCGTAGGAACGCTGATATGATACCCCATTTGTTTATAGGAACTTTTCAATTAACACTTTAAAGAATCCAAATTTTTTTACAATATTAACTTGTACATGGAACAAATTCAATGGGAGTGATAGGTTTGTATGGCTTTAGAAAGTTTGGATCATAACTTGTTGTTTAAAGTTTCAAAAATGACTCTAAATTTTCATTTGTTATTTGACTTTTTACCTAACTCTTCCAACATGCTTTTAAACTTTGCGTTTCTAGAGATCCAATAAAATTCCAAATGGCTCAATGAGGATTTACTCTCAAATGTGTGATTGTAAGGGCAAATAGAAGGATATGAGCGAATAGGTAATTGTGTTGTTTTCTTTCTTTTTCACTCAAAAATAATATGTTTTTGTTTCGCTCATGTACAGAACGATTAAGCAAAGTTAAAAAGTTGTGTATATTGTGGAAACGTTTGCGAATTGTTTTGTTAGTTTTAATACACTGCTCGTTAATCGATTCGGAAAGATTTTAAAATATATGTATAAATATTTTTTTTACAAAATAAATAAAATATGTGTATGAAACTAAAGAGCCATAGCTTCACATCCAAAGAGCCGCATTTGGCTCGCGAGCCGTAGTTTGCCGACCCTTGGACTAGACTATAGACTAGACTATAGACTAGACTATAGACTAGACTATAGACTAGACTATAGACTAGACTATAGACTAGACTATAGACTAGACTATAGACTAGACAATAGACTAGACTACAGACTAGACTATAGACTAGACTATAGACTAGACTAGACTATAGACTAGACTATAGACTAGACTATAGACTAGACTATAGACTAGACTATAGACTAGACTATAGACTAGACTAGACTATAGACTAGATATAGACTAGACTATAGACTAGACTATAGACTAGACTATAGACTAGACTATAGACTAGACTATAGACTAGACTATAGACTAGACTATAGACTAGACTATAGACTAGACTATAGACTAGACTATAGACTAGACTATAGACTAGACTATAGACTAGACTATAGACTAGACTATAGACTAGACTATAGACTAGACTATAGACTAGACTATAGACTAGACTATAGACTAGACTATAGACTACACTATAGACTAGACTATAGACTAGACTATAGACTAGACTATAGACTAGACTATAGACTAGACTATAGACTAGACTATAGACTAGACTATAGACTAGACTATAGACTAGACTATAGACTAGACTATAGACTAGACTATAGACTAGACTATAGACTAGACTATAGACTAGACTATAGACTAGACTATAGACTAGACTATAGACTAGACTATAGACTAGACTATAGACTAGACTATAGACTAGACTATAGACTAGACTATAGACTAGACTATAGACTAGACTATAGACTAGACTATAGACTAGACTATAGACTAGACTATAGACTAGACTATAGACTAGACTATAGACTAGACTATAGACTAGACTATAGACTAGACTATAGACTAGACTATAGACTAGACTATAGACTAGACTATAGACTAGACTATAGACTAGACTATAGACTAGACTATAGACTAGACTATAGACTAGACTATAGACTAGACTATAGACTAGACTATAGACTAGACTATAGACTAGACTATAGACTAGACTATAGACTAGACTATAGACTAGGACTATAGACTAAGACTATAGCTAGACTATAGACTAGACCTAGACTAGACTATAGACTAGACTATAGACTAGACTATAGACTAGACTATAGACTAGACTATAGACTAGACTATAGACTAGACTATGACTAGACTATAGACAGACTATAGACTAGACTATAGACTAGACTATAGACTGACTATAGACTAGACTATAGACTAGACTATAGACTAGACTATAGACTAGACTATAGACTAGACTATAGACTAGACTATAGACTAGACTATAGACTAGACTATAGACTAGACTATAGACTAGACTATAGACTAGACTATAGACTAGACTATAGACTAGACTATAGACTAGACTATAGACTAGACTATAGACTAGACTATAGACTAGACTTATAGACTAACTATAGACTAGACTATAGACTAGACTAGAGACAGAACTATAGACTAGACTATAGACTAGACTATAGACAGACTATAGACTAGACTATAGACTAGACTATAGACTAGCTATAGACTAGACTATAGACTAGACTATAGACTAGACTATAGACTAGACTATAGACTAGACTATAGACTAGACTATAGACTAGGCTATAGACTAGACTATAGACTAGACTATAGACTAGACTATAGACTAGACTATAGACTAGACTAGACTATAGACTAGACTATAGACTAGACTATAGACTAGACTATAGACTAGACTATAGACTAGACTATAGACTAGACTATAGAAGACTATAGACTAGACTATAGACTAGACTATAGACTAGACTATAGACTAGACTATAGACTAGACTATAGACTAGACTATAGACTAGACTATAGACTAGACTATAGACTAGACTATAGACTAGACTATAGACTAGACTATAGACTAGACTATAGACTAGACTATAGACTAGACTATAGACTAGACTATAGACTAGACTATAGACTAGACTATAGACTAGACTATAGACTAGACTATAGACTAGACTATAGACTAGACTATAGACTAGACTATAGACTAGGCTATAGACTAGACTATAGACTAGACTATAGACTAGACTATAGGCTAGACTATAGACTAGACTATAGACTAGACTATAGACTAGACTATAGACTAGACTATAGACTAGACTATAGACTAGACTATAGACTAGACTATAGACTAGACTATAGACTAGACTATAGACTAGACTATAGACTAGACTATAGACTAGACTATAGACTAGACTATAGACTAGACTATAGACTAGACTATAGACTAGACTATAGACTAGACTATAGACTAGACTATAGACTAGACTATAGACTAGACTATAGACTAGACTATAGACTAGACTATAGACTAGACTATAGACTAGACTATAGACTAGACTATAGACTAGACTATAGACTAGACTATAGACTAGACTATAGACTAGACTATAGACTAGACTATAGACTAGACTATAGACTAGACTATAGACTAGACTATAGACTAGACTATAGACTAGACTATAGACTAGACTATAGACTAGACTATAGACTAGACTATAGACTAGACTATAGACTAGACTATAGACTAGACTATAGACTAGACTATAGACTAGACTATAGACTAGACTATAGACTAGACTATAGACTAGACTATAGACTAGACTATAGACTAGACTATAGACTAGACTATAGACTAGACTATAGACTAGACTATAGACTAGACTATAGACTAGACTATAGACTAGACTATAGACTAGACTATAGACTAGACTATAGACTAGACTATAGACTAGACTATAGTCTATATACTACACTATAGTCAAGACTAAACTAGATGCTAGACTATTGAACAAACTATAGACTAGACTTTATGAAGTTTCCTTTTAATTCCCTCGTCCACAGCTACAGACAAACAGAACTATGAGTGCAAAGACCTATTAATTTCAACTCGTTTTTTCTAAATTTTTTTGAATAAGAAAATTAAACCCAACACGAAAAATAAGTTCATTAGATCATATTGTTTATTATTTTAAATTCTTGACCCTATTAATTTCTTAAAACAAAAAAGAAACAACAACTTATCTTCATAATTTTCTGTTAAACATAATAATTTCTATGCATGTCATTCATAAATTAGAGACTTTAAATTATGACACAGTACTTACTGTATAATAATTACAAACTACATATTTACATTCTTAACATATTCATACAGTAGTAAGTAATATATAAAAACGGAATTGTGAATGTGTTAAATAGGAACATTAGGGTGGGTTGATATTGTGGCGATTAAAAATTTTACTCCTAATTAAAATGTAAGATTATAGTCGAGAGTATAGACTGTAGTCCACACTTAAGTGTAGTTTAATGTCTAATCCTAACTATAGTCTAGTCTATAGTGGAGATAATACTATAGTCAGTAGTCCAGACAATAGGTTTTTTCTTTAGTTAAGAGTAAAGTTTAGCATATAGTCCCGACTTTATATACAATCTAGACAATTTAGTCAACGCTATAGTCCAGACTATAGTCTAGTCTATAATACAGACTGAAGTTCAGGATATAGTACAGAATATGCTATAGACTTGACTAAAGTCTTGATTTTTGACTAGACTATAGACTTCACACTATTTACTATAGTCTATAATCCAGACTATAGACAAGTCTATAGTTCAAATTAAAGTCTAGTGTATAGTTCAGAGACTATTTCCTACAAACTAGTCTATATATTAGACTATAGTGAGGTCTATAGTCCAGTCCATAATCAAAACTATAGTCAAGTCTATAGCCAAGACTATAGTCTATTGTATATTCGATACTATAACCTAATTTCTAGTCTTTAGTCCAAATTATAGCGTGAACTATAAATCAGTCTAAACTCTAGTCAATAGTGAAGATTATAGTCTGACTATAATATAGTCCCTAGAAATGGAGCCACCCTAATATATGTATTTTTGTACATATTATAACAATTACTTATGTATGTATTCAATTGCATGTAAAATGCTACGATTGCATAACTCAATTACAAGAACTATTATTAATTATGTCTAATAGTTTTATGTCATTAAAACGGCAACTAACTACTTTTTATATTGTATTAAAAATAAAAAAACATATAGAAAAAAACTAATAATATCAACTTAATTAATTGATAAACATGAAGAGTTCAAAAATGTTAATAGAATTAAAGAACACAAAGCGGTACATAAATATCGCTAAGAATCAAGGGTTGACTTATGAAATAGAGATCAAATATTTCAAAAAAGCAAATATCATTTCAAGTATCTTAACATGATTATTAAAATATACACAGTAAGTCATCAGTTAGTTAATAATAATGAAATTGCCACTTCCTCTGAAAAAGAAATATTCTAAAATTGAAAATAGAACCAACATCGGGGAACTTTTCTCTTTTGGAAAAATTGTTGTTTTATTTAAGCCTTATCTCGTAAACATACGTATTTCTCTTGAATTCTATATCTTATCTGGAAAAATATGTACTTATTTTATACCAAAATTTTTCTAATCAACAGACATTGACTACGAGTACCCTCGAAAAGAAAAACATAACGATTCAGCAAATAATCAACAAGATTTCTGCAACTGTTATGGTATTTGTAAATTACTCGTACACACACTCAGTTTAAAAAAAACCTCACACCCACCCAAAATCAAAACCCTAAACCTAAAACATATTGTTCAGCATTAGAGCACAATCATAACACTAGAGAGGCTTATCTCAAAACAACAATAAACCAACACTTTATAAACAATAAAACAATAATAATAATAGGTCTTATCTTTAATAAAAGTAAGAAATACTGGTAACAAAAAACCATTCATACAACTGATAGATATACTAATAAATAAAAAATTCTATACTAAAAAGCAACAACAACAAATAAACATGAAAATTGCACACAAAACCGATTTACCCAAAATAACAATTACACGAGTGTTAGAGAGAGAAAACAAGAGTAATAATAGAGAAGAGAGTAAGATCAATATGAAATTGTTATCGAACACCCTCATAATTGTTTACGGAGGATGCCATGTTGTTTAAGTTACTGCCACAAAAAGTGGGAAACTAAAGTCCCCTTGAAATTTAAGATATCTTACCGAATGTTGCCTCTTTGTAGACTTTTGCACCTTAAGATCTGTCTTAGGAAAGCTCAGCTTCTGGATCTACATTTATATATCAAATAATAGATTTTTGTTCGTTATGGTTAAACTTGGAAATAACGAAAAAATGTATAAGTCATAGGATCGTGAGGAGTGTCTTTGTGAACTGTTTAGTTTTATCCGATTAACCTATTAATCCGATTAATAGGTTAATAAATCTTTCGCCCAAGTGCCAAAGTATCCTCCCAAAGTTTTTGCAACAACGATAATTTGAAACATCCTTCCAAAGTTCTTCTTCACCTTTTGGTCAAGGACAATATTAAAGCATTTACCTTCTCTTAACGAAGAAATTTTAGAGAAAATATGTTGAGAATGGCCGTCAATCTGGACAACAACAGGATGATATCTGAACGTGCAATTTGGTCAACCATTAGTCGTTCACTGTAGACGTTCATGTTTCGATGCCTCTTCATAACGACTCCTTATAGATTCCACGAGTCCTTCCCGTGCATTTGCATGTTGGAGTTTGTCAACATCATACTCTCTCGATGCGAATGTTGTATTCTGTCACCAAATTGCTAACAACTCCTATACAAATATGGTGGTCGGAAGAACCGTCAGCAATTCACTTGTTCCGAACATCCAGCAAATATCATCTCCATTTCCTGCATATGCCAATGTGATCAATTTGGGTCTTCTTTCGGTGATGAGGGGAAACCCAGGTTACCTTATGCACTCTCCTATGAGGCAATATCATACCACCAAGTTTGTGTTAGAGGTGGACATTCAAGTCCACTAGCAATGTTCCTCATATGCCACAGATCAGGAACTATCATAGTTAATGCATCGACATGATGGAAGAGTTGGCTCTGTAGAATAGTAGTTGGGTAAGACAGATATCGCGTAGCTATAACATGTTAATACAGCTCCTACTAAGACGTCATCAAATGGCTTTCATGAAATATTATAGAATTTTCCATATCTTACTTACCAATATTAAGTTCCCGCGATGTGGATTTCATCTACAGACACCACTTACTCCAGGATGGGACCTCACAAATAACAAGTACAGGACAAGAGCTGAGACTGATTCCCTAGTTAGATTGTGAGTTAAAGACTGCTCCATAGTAAGGCACCGGCATGCCTGAAGAAATGATAGCATCGAAATCGATGTTAAAGTGGTCATCTCCACCAAGCTTTGCAAATCTATGATAATCTAGTCTTTCGGTCTATACAACCAACTTTTGGGGTCTTCTAAAGACATAGGTCTATGCCAGCCACAAAAGCTTCATAGTTATGGAAAAAAATCCTAGTATTAATTGCACATTTCGAACCTAAACATTGGAACTATATTAAAACATTATGAAGGACTAATGCAGGCATGGGCAGAGAGCTACGACTGATATGAGCCCTCGTAGGCCTGAAAGCAATAGATCTACACTCTAAAATATTAAACCCCTGCTAAATAGATAACAATTCCCGTTACAACTGATAACATTTCCCCTTTTTTCAACATATCTGGCAACCTTTCTCTTCATGATAACTGAGAGCATGAATAAGAAAAAGCGGAGAACACAATCACAGAGAAACTGAAATTATGAATTTTGAGATATTACTTCAAGTATCTGAGAGATATTTTATTTGTATTTACAATTCACACCATTAAGAGCACTTAGCCTTAGTATGATGACCAAAACTTGGTCACTGTTTGGGGAGTTGTTAAGTGACTGCGTTAGTGATCGGTACGTTTTTACAAAACAGCAGCGGTAGTTTTGTCAACAAGAAACGGAAAACGAAGAAGAAAAACAAATTTACAATACAAGTGGCAAGATATTAAATCTTAAACACGTACATATTTTTCTTATAAAATAAAACGTAAAGAAAAATATTTAATATTACAACGAAACACACACAAAAACAAAACGTGTTAATATTTAAAAAAAAAAAAAAAACAAAATAAATTTTTTGGGTGAAATTAAAATGTATGTTTTTTTAAAAAAAGAAAATTTTTTTGTTTTTTAAATAATTTTATTAAGTGCCAAAAAATTAATTGTTAATTATTGGAAGTGCGTGTGTTAAAGAAGAAGAAGATTTATGTTTTAAAAAGATCGTTAAGATAAAATTTGTAAAAAAAAATTTTTAACGAAATCAATACGTAATTGAAAATTATTTTAAAAGGCAAATTTTGTCTAAATAAGAGAGTGACCTTGTGGTTTTATTTGTATGTATTTGTTGTTTATTTAAAACCTACAACTACAACAACTACAGCCAAAAGCTAATCTATATATATAAAATTCTAACGTTACTGACTGACTGACTGACTGACTGACTGACTGACTGATTCACTGACTGATTCATCATCGCACAGCCTAAACGGTTGAAGCTAAAGAGCTGAAATTTGGACAGGAGGTTGGTCTCCCGCCAAATAGATCCACTAAGACGGGATTTTTGGAAATTCGAATGTTTAGGGGGTAAAAAAGGGTAAAAACGGGTAAATTCGGTAACCTTATATCTCCTAAACTAGAAAAGATACAAAAAAAGTTTAAAGCTTATCGCCGTTCATTTAAAAAATAAACGGACAGGTGTCTGGTACTTTTTTAAAATTCGGCCCCTTTAGGGAATAAACGGGTAAAAACTGTATTTTGGTACTTTTTTCGCACCCCATGTATCTTTTAAACCAGTGCACATTCAAAAAATATTTTTGACTCCTTCATAACTTAACGAAAAAATAAAAATATGAATTTAGTACTTTTTGGATATTCGGACGTTTAAGGGGTTAAAATTGTACCTATTTTTGGTACTTTTTTCATAAAACATTGTTTTTGGTTTATTAACTTATACATATGAATACATAATAACGGGCTCCCACTACGATGTTGCAACTTTTTGGAATAGAATTTTTATTTCGTTAATGGGGAGGAAAAAAGTACCAAAAGGGGTAAAAACGGGAAATTTGATTTTATTCAACCACAATGATCCAATTTAGATAAAATTTTTAAATTTAGAAACACTAAATATCCTAATGGGGTGTTATTTGGAACCCCGGTACCAAGTGATATTTTTTGGTACTTTTCATTCTCCAACTGGTCCTTTTTGAGTTTTCTATGATATTGAAATAGAAACATGAAATTAATAATAAAGGGACTTTTCGCTACTTTTTCGTTCTACACAGGTACTTTTTTGAGTTTTCTTTAAAATTAAACCTAGAAACATGAAATTAAGCATGTAGAGCTCGGAGTAAATGAGAATCTATAAAATGGGACTTTTTGGTACTTTTTCGTTCTTCAAAAGGTACTTTTTGAATTTTCTATAATATTGAACCTAGAAACATGAAATTAAACATGTAGACACCGGAGTAAATGAGAATCTATAAAAGGGGACTTTTTGGTACTTTTTCGTCCTTCGACTGGTACTTTTTGAGTTTTCTATAAAATTTAACCTAGAAACATGAAATTAAGCATGTAGAGCCCGGAGTAAATGAGAATCTATATAAGGGGACTTTTTGGTACTTTTTCGTCCTTCGACTGGTACTTTTTGAGTTTTCTATAAAATTTAACCTAGAAACATGAAATTAAGCATGTAGAGCCCTTAGTAAATGAGAATCTATAAAAGGGGACTTTTTGGTACTTTTTCGTCTTTCGACTGGTACTTTTTGAGTTTTCTATAAAATTTAACCTAGAAACATGAAATTAAGCATGCGGAGGCCTTAGTTAATGAGAATCTATAAAAGGGGACTTTTTGGTACTTTTTCGTCCTTCGACTGGTACTTTTTGAGTTTTCTATAAAATTTAACCTAGAAACATAAAATTAAGCATGTAGAGCCCTTATTAAATGAGAATCTATAAAAGGGGACTATTTGGTACTTTTTCGTCCTTCGACTGGTACTTTTTGAGTTTTCTATAAAATTTAACCTAGAAACATGAAATTAAGCATGTAGAGCCCTTAGTAAATGAGAATCTATAAAAGGGTACTTTTTGGTACTTTTTCGTCTTTCGACTGGTACTTTTTGAATTTTCTATAATATTGATCCTAGAAGCATGAAATTAAGCATGTAGAGCCTGAAGTAAATGAGAATCTATAAAAGGGGACTTTTTGGTACTTTTTCGTCCTTCGACTGGTACTTTTTGAGTTTTCTATTAAATTGAACCTAGAAACATGAAAATAAGCATTTAGAGCCCGTAGTAAATGAGAATCTATAAAAGGGGACTTTTTGGTACTTTTTCGTTCTTCAAAAGGTACTTTATGAATTTTCTATAATATTGAAAATAGAAACATGAAAGTATGCATGTAGAGCCTGGATTAAGTGAGAAACTATAAAAGGGGACTTTTTGGTACTTTTTTGTTCTTCAAAAGGTACTTTTTGAATTTTCTATAATATTGAACCTAGAAACATGAAATTAAACATGTAGAGCCCGAATTAAGTGAGGACCTATAAAAGGGGACTTTTTGGTACTTTTTCGTTCTTCAAAAGGTACTTTTTGAATTTTCTATAATATTGATCCTAGAAGCATGAAATTAAGCATGTAGAGCCTGGAGTAAATGAGAATCTATAAAAGGGGACTTTTTGGTACTTTTTCGTTCTTCAAAAGGTACTTTTTGAATTTTCTATAATATTGATCCTAGAAGCATGAAATTAAGCATATAGAGCCTGGAGTAAATGAGAATCTATAAGAGGGGACTTTTTGGTACTTTTTCGTTCTTCAAAAGGTACTTTTTGAATTTTCTATAATATTGAACCTAGAAACATGAAATTAAGCAAGTACAGCCAAGATTAAGTGATAACCTATAAAAGGGGTCTTTTCGGCACTTTTTCGTTCTTCAAAAGGTACTTTTTGAATTTTCTATAATATTGAATCTAGAAACATGAAATTAAGTACGTAGAGCCCGGAGTAAGTGAGAACATATAAAAGAGGACTTTTTGGTAATTTTTCGTTCTTCAAAAGGTACTTTTTGTGTTTTTTATAACATGAAATTAACCATGTGGAGCCCGGAGTTAATGAGAATCTATAAAAGGGGACCCTTTGGTAATTTTTCGTTCTTCAACTTGTACTTTTTTAATTTTCTATAATATTGAACTTAGGAACATGAAATTAAATAAAAGAGGTCTTTTGTTACTTTTTCGTACTTCATTGGTACTTTTTGAGTTTTCTAAAATATTGAATATATAAACATAAACTTAAATAGGGGGCTTTTTGATATTGCAGATATATATACATTTACAATAATATTTATTTTATTTCATTACGATGAGGGTAGCGAAGCACACTGGGTATAGCTAGTTTAATGATAAACCGTTTATTTTAGACAATAAAAAGTATCTGTAAGTACGTTTGTATGTATGAAATCAAAAAAAAAAATAATCAAATAAAATAAAAAAACTCTCCCATATCTGAGAGGTTGTTTTACCTGTTGATTAGCATTGGCCAAAAAACAACAACAACAACGATTTTGATAAAAACGAGTCAGTTTGTAGACGAGTACAAAAGTTGCTAAATAATAAAATACTTTTTTTCACAAATAAAAAACATGATTTTATTATTAAAAAGTAGACAACGTGTTGTTTTACTTAAATTTCATTTCAAATTTTGTAACGTATTTCTTTTTGCAAAACGTCATCATATTTCTTGGTGTTTATGTTTTGACATAAATTATTGCTAAAGAATCTTTGTTTTAATATCTTCTGAAACTCTCTACCACTCTATCTAGATTCAAGTCCACCAATTAATATGTACATACTTTCCTAGATTGTTATCGTCTCTGTCTCTTTTAGTATTTTTCGTATATTTTGCGCTGTTTACAATTGTTTAAATTATATAAATCTAAATTTAAATATATAGGTTTTTTTAACAGATGACATTACTACTAAATTCGTTTTTTCCCCATTCACTCAGCTTGACAGTCCCAAGTCAAGCAACCAAGTAAATTTGTAAAAACATATAAAGTTCGTCAGTCAGTTTTTTTCTTTATTTGTTTTAATTAATTAATATTACACTCACACATCACTTGTTTTATGCGCCATTGGAATGTCTAATGAATACCCTCAGTTTAGTTTAGTTTATATCATTTCTTCTTGTTTTCAATTCTTCATCTTCTCCAGCGTTTAGCCGCAAATGAACAATGTGTATTCTCTTTAAAAAAAATTAAATTTCTAAATGATCTTTTTGGGAATTTTTTTTTTTTTTGTTTATTTAGGCAATATTTCACCTTATTTTTCTTAGTTTTGTACAAATTTGTTTGCTAATTTCCAAAATATAGAGATTTCAATTTTGTATCAGTAAATTTTATAAAGTAAATAAATATGTTTTCCTATTGTTTGATTTGTGGTTACGTCAATGGGTATAGTGCGTTATAGAAGAAAGTTTGGCAATTGTTATTCTTAAAAGCTCTATTCTAGTAGAAAATTCTACATATTTCTAGGAAAATGGGGGAGGAATTTTTGTTTTAAAAATATTTACCGGCTCTTCTAAGTCCCTCTGCATTGTTCAAGAAATAGGTTGACCCTACTTTAGCTTCCTAGTCCCCATTGCTTAGGAGTTGTCGTTAGTATATAGGAGAACAGAAAGATGGACATTTGAGTATATTCGATAACTTAACTTTTCGATAACTTAACGTTTCTATAGAAAATTTATCAATAACTTGACTTTTCTATAGAAAAATTATCGATAACTTGACTTTTATATAGAAAAGTTATAGATAACTTGACTTTTCTATAGAAAATTTATCGATAAGTTGACTTTACTTTTTCTATAGAAAAGTTATCGATAACTTTACTATTTCATAGCAAAGTTATCGATAAATTGACTTTTCCATAGAATAGTTATCGATAACTTTTTTTATTGGAAAGTCAAGTTATCGATAACTATTCTATGGAAAAGTCAATTTATCGATAAGTTGACTTTTCTATGGAAAACTCAATAGAAAATTTATCGATAACTTGACTTTTCCATAGAAAAGTTATCGATGAATTAACCTTTTCATAGAAATGTTATTGATAAATTAACTTTTCCACAGAAAATTTATCGAAAAAATTAACTTTTCCATAGAAATGTTATCGATAAAATAACTTTTTATAGAATAGTTATCGATAACTTAACTTTTCCGTAGAAAAGTTATCGATAATTTTACTTTTCTATAGCAAAGTCATCGATAAATTAATTTTTCCATAGAAAAGTTATCGATAAATTAACTTTTCCATAGAAAAGTTATCGATAAATTAACTTTTCCGTAGAAAAGTTACCGATAAATTAACTTTTCCATCGAAAAGTTATCGATAACTTTACTTTTCCGTAGAAAAGTTATCGATAACTTGAAAATGATCGATAACTTTACTTTTCTGTAGAAAAGTTATCGATAACCTGATTTTTCTATAGAAAAATGATCGATAACTTTACTTTTCTGTAGAAACGTTATCGATAACTTGACTTTTCTATAGAAAAATATCGATAACTTTACTATTCTATAGAAATGTTATGGATAGCTTTACTATTCTATAAAAAAAGTTATCGATAGCTTTACTATTCTATAAAAAGGAAAAGCTATCGATAACTTAATTATAGAAAAGTTATCGATAACTTTACTATTATAAAGGAAAGTTATCAATAACTTTACTATTCTATAGAAAAGTTATCGATTACAGAACTTTTCTATAGAAAAATTATCGTTAACTTGACTCTTCTATAGAAATGTTAGCGATAACATTACTTGTCTATAGAAAAGTTATTTTCTATAAAAAAAGTAATCGATTACAGCACTTTTCTATAGAAAATTATCGATAAGATGATTTTTCTATAGAAAATTTATCGATAATTCTATAGAAAAGTTATCGATAACATTACTTTTATATAGAAAAGTTATCGATAACTTGACTTTTCTATAAAAAAGTTATCGATAACTTGACTTTTCTATAAAAAAGTTATCGATAACTTAACTTTTTTATAGAAAAGTTATCGATAACTTGACTTTTCTATAGAAAAGTTATTGATATTTTTACTTTTTTATAGAAAAGTTATCGATATTTTTACTTTTCTATAGAAAAGTTATCGATATTTTTACTTTTAGAAAAATTATCGTTAACTTGACTCTTCTACAGACTTGACTTTTCTATAGAAAAGTTATCGATAACTTGACTTTTATATAAAAAAGTTATCGATAACTTAATTTTTCTATAGAAAAGTTATCGATAACTCAAATTTTCCATAGAAATGTTATCGATATTTTTACTTTTCTATAGAAAAATTTTCGTTATCTTGACTCTTTTACAGACTTGACTTTTGTATAGAAAAGATCGATAACTTGACTTTTATATAGAAAAGTTATCGATAACTTAATTTTTCTATAGAAAAGTTATCGATATTTTTACTTTTCTATAGAAAAATTATCGTTAACTTGACTCTTCTACAGACTTGACTTTTGTATAGAAAAGTTATCGATAACTTGACTTTTATATAAAAAAGTTATCGATAACTTAATTTTTCTATAGAAAAGTTATCGATAACTTAAATTTTCTATAGAAATGTTATCGATATTTTTACTTTTCTATAGAAAAATTATCGTTAACTTGACTCTTCTACAGACTTGACTTTTGTATAGAAATGTTATAGATAACTTGACTTTTATATAGAAAAGTTATCGATAACTTAACTTTTACATAGAAAAGTTATCGATAACTTGACATTTATATAGAAAAGTTATCGGTTACTTGACTTTTATGTAGAAAAGTTATCGATAACTTGACTTTTATATAGAAAAGTTATCGATAACTTAAATTTTCTATAGAATACTTTGCTATTCTTCCAAAAAATTTCGATAACTTGACTACGTTTAGAAATTTATAAAATGAAATAACTATTCTCCATTTTCATAACTTAGAAACAAGATTTCTTTTCTGCGGCTAACGATTAAACAATCTTATGTTACTTTTAACAATAAAAAAACTTTAAATAAATTTATTTGTGCAAATATTTTTTTCCAACAAAGATAAGATTTTTAATATTTTATACTCAAATGACTACACAATATTAATATGTTTTTATAAAACTGTATAAAACTAGAACTTTCCTTATTAGCACATATTTATTTCTTTTTAAACTGCAAATTTGCTTAATCTTTATTTACTAATTTTTAAACAAATTTTTTAACTTGACGTCATTATTTTAAATGCGTGTGTGTTTTTTTCAAATTGTTTTGTTTATCTTTTCTTGCCACCCAAAATTATTTAACTGCATTTTAAATATTTAACAGCGATTAACATTTAGTACTTGTATTTGTATTTCATAATTCTTAGAAAATTTTTCAATAAAATTCCATAAAATATGTATGTTTTTAAAGAATGACATTTGTTTAGAAAGTTAATTTATATTACAAGTAATAAATTATTTATTAAATGAAAATAATAGTGTTTTTCTATAACTCTCACTCTCTTTTTTTCAGTGGAAAATTAATAAAACAAATAAAATGTCAACAACAGAAACATATAAACGGAAGTACTTTATCATGTTTTCGATTTTTTTTTTTTTTTTTTTTTTCTCCTTCGACAAGTTTTTTCTATAATGTTTGTTATTTTGTAATTAATACTTTTATTTTCATATTAAAACAAAATGTAAATAAAGCCCGGTTTTTTATCTTTAAAGAAAAAGTCTTGAAATAAAGCAATGAGAGGAAGAAGACAGAAAAAAAGGAGGCGTTTCTTGTAAATTAAAGATAAACTACAAATGAAAGGGAAATTAAAGATGCAGGGTTGATTAATATGGGGAAGAAGTGTAAGCAGTTCTTTAACTGTTTTATTAGAAGTAGTTATTGAGTAATTATTCCAGCAAACGAGTTCAAGCACTAGTTGAAAGGTATTTTGGACTTTATATGCCATTTTTATTTCTTAAATATATATGTATATCAGACTAATGAAGTCTATGAATGATCAATTGGATACCACCAATATATTGGTTACAAGAAATGTGTCACATTTGTTATTTATAAGAAGAGGGTGTGAATAATGTCTCATTACACTATTTGTATATATTTTATGATATCATATTACCGTTCTTCGTTGGTGAAGACATCAGTAACAACAACAATAAAAAAACCCAACTAAATGCGTAATAAATAATGTGTTCGTTCATTAAACTTTATTTTAATTTCTCAAAATCGTCTTAATAAACAGAACTGCTAAAGAGTTTAATCTATATACATAACTTTTCTATAAAAAAGTTATCGATATCTTGTTTTTTGTATACAAAAGCTGTCGATAACTTGATTTTGTGTAGAAAAGTTATCGATAACTTGACTTTTTTATAGAAAAATTATCGATAATTTTTCGATAACCAAACTTTACTACAGAAAAGTTATGAAAATTTCTAGAAAAGTTATCGATAACTTAGCTGTTCTACAGAAAAAAAACTTTACTGTTCTCTAGAAAATTTATAAATTATCGGACTTTTCTATAGAAAAGTTATCGATTTCTGAACTTTTCTATAGAAAACCTATCGATAACATGACTTTCCTATGGAAAAGTTATCGATTACGAAACTATTCTATAGCCAAGTTATAGCTTTCTGTATTTTTCTATTGAAATATTATCGAATGGGACTTTTCTACAGAAAAGTTATCTATGACTTCGACTTTTTCTATAGAAGGAAAGATTGCTGGACTTTTCTATAGAAGAGTTATCGATAAAATAACTTTTCTATCGAAAAATTATCGATTACTGGACTTTTCTAGACAAAAGTTATCGATTTCTGGACTTTTCTATAGAAAAGTTATCGATAACTTGACTGTTCTCTAGAAACGTCATCAATTATCGGTCTTTTCTATAGAAAAATTATCGATTACTGGACTTTTCTTTAAAAAATTATCGATTACTGGACTTTACTTTAAAAAATTTATCGATTACTGGACTTTTCTATAGAAAAGTTATCGATTACTTTACTTTTCTATAGAAAAGATATCGATTACTGGACTTTTCTATAGAAAAGTTATCGATTACTGGAAATTTCTATAGAAAAGTTATCGATTAGTGGACTTCTCTATAGAAAAGTTATCGATTACTGGACTTTTCTATAGAAAAGTTATCTATTACTACACTTTTCTATAAAAAAGTTATCGATTATTGCACTTCTCTATAGAAAACATATCGATAGCTGCACTTTTCTACAGAAAAGTTATCGATAAACCACCATCTCTTAATTAATAAACTCCATTATAAACTGCATTTAAATGTGATAATCTTTCATCTGAATTCTTTAAGACTGAGACTGAGTATAGAAATAATCGTAAAAACACTTGTTGTTTATAATAATTTGTATAAATTTATTTAAAAATCAATTGTTAAACTACTATATGTAGATGAAGTATGTGAATATAATAAATAAATTTATTATTGTTATTTCATTTTATGTGTTCTCCAAATGTCAAATGTTTTGAACTTTTTTTCTTTAATTCTTTTATTACATTTTCTGTTTCTTTGCCGTCTGCCATTTTAATCATATATTTCAGATTTTTTTTAGAGGCAGCTCTGAGCTCTGAATTCATTTCAATACGATGTGTGAACAAAAATATTTCTCTTATCAATTCAATTTCCATTGGACGTTGTCGGTTGCATTTTTATATTTTATGTAGAATATTTTTCCCTTTTTATACGAAATGAATTTATTTTTTATTAATAAATTTTATGAGTTTTTCTTAAGGTTCTTTTCTTAATCTTTTGTTAGTTCGTTTGGTTTAAGTTAATGTTTATCAAGTGAGTTTTCTTTATAATATAATTTATATTCATATGACAAACAAAAAACAATTTCAATTTGGAGTTTTTGGGTTTTCTGTTCGAGTTTTCTTTATGAATTATTAAATAAAGTATTTAACATAAAATGGCATAATAAATTAAGTTGTAACAAGACTGTGAAGGAGAGTAGAAAGTTTTTTGAAATCAAATCAATAAAATTTGAATAATTTGTTACTGAAGACTTGCGTTCATCAGATAATCTTATTTAATCTCTTATTAATGAGTCCAAATATTTAGAAAAATCAAAGAAAATGTTTAAAGATAAACAAATATTGTTCAAAATAGCTGTAGGTTTGACTTGATTACTAAGAATTTACCTTTGCCCCTCTCACTGCTAGAATTCTCTAGTCTATAGACTTGTGGTTAAAATAAAGTATCTATTTACTTCTAGATGTCTTTAAAAAGAAACACACAAATGATGACTTTAAATTGTATGACAAATAAATACGTGAATACATGCAGTATTCTTAATGACTCACTCATAAAATGTATATAAAAAAACGAAATAATTATTAGTTATAAAACATAAAATGTTAAACAAAATCACCCATAACTCGTTTATAATAAAATAATAAATAAAATCTATTGAAATGTAAAATGTTTGTTAAAAAAACGTGTAAAATTTGAAAAAAAACCCAAAGAAAATTACAATAAAAATTGTTAAACAACTACAGAAAACTTGTGTAAATAATAATGAAAAATCAAATAAGAACAAAAACACGCACAACTGTAACAAAGTCAGTCAGGCTTTTGAATTTCCCAACAACAACAATAACAATAACCTCAAAATCAAAATAAACCTGTTGCATTCCAATTCAATATTCTAGACAACAGTTGTTTTCAATATTGTATTAGGGTGGTTAATCAATTTTTAGAAGTAACAGTGGATTTCAGAAAAGTTATCTATAACTTGACTTTCCTAGAGAAAAGCTAGCGATAACATAATTGTTCCATAGGAAAGTTATGGATAGCTTGACTTTTCTATAGAAAAGTTATCGATAACATGAGTTTTCTATAGAAAAGTTATAGATAACTTGACCTTTCTATAGAAAAATTATCGATAACTTGAATTTTCTATAGAAAAGTTATCAATAACATGACTTTTCTATAGAAAAGTTATCAATAACATGACTTTTCTATAGAAAAGTTATCAATAACATGACTTTTCTATAGAAAACTTATCGATAACATGACTTTTCTATAGAAAAGTTATCGATAACATGACTTTTCTATAGAAAATTATAGAATACTTGTGATTTACATAAAAATTTTATCGATAACTTCAGTTTTCTATAAAAATGTTACCGATAACTTAACTAACCTATAGAAAATTTATGGATAACTTTACTTTTTTATAGAAAAGTTATCGATAACTTGACTTTTCTATCGAAAAGTTAGTTGACTTTTCCATAGATATGTTACCGATAACATGACTTTTCTATAGAAAAAGTTACCGATAATTTGACTTTTCTAAAGAAAAGTTGTCGATAGTTAGATTTTTCCCTAGAAAAAATATCGATAACTCGAGCATTCTATTGAAAGTTATTTAAGGATTATCTTTTCTACAGAAAAGTTGTCGATAACTCGACTTTTCTATAGAAAAGATATCGATAACCTAACTTATCTATAGAAAAGTTATCGATAACTTAACTTATCTATAGAAAAGTTATCGATAACTCGACTTGGACATATAAAAGTTATCGAAAACTTGACTTCTCTATAGAATATTATAAATAACTTGTATTTTCCTTAAAAAAGCTATCGCTAACTTGACTTTTCTGCAGAAAAGTTATCGATAACTTGACTATTCTATAGAAAAGTTATGGATAACTTGTCTTATCTATAGAAAAGTTATCGATAACTTCACATTTCTGCAGAGAATTTATCGATAACTTGACTTTTCTGCAGAAAAGTTATCGATAACTTGACTTATCTATAGAATAACATTCAATGACATTCACTTTTCTATAGAGAAGTTATCGATAACTTCACTTTCTATAGAAAAGTTATCAATAACTTCACTTATCCATAGAAAAGTTATCGATAAATTGACTTAACTCTCTTGATAACCTAACTTTTTGCTATCTTGACTTTTCTATTGAATAGTTATCTATATAATAGTTATCGATTTGATGTTTCTTCACTCCAAAATGCCCCCCTAATATGTTTTACACTTGATCCATTATTTAGTATTAATTCTTGAATCCATTTGTATTGTTTTTTAAAATTAATAAAGGTGATTTTGGTTCAGATCATTGTTCGTGTGTGATCATCTTGTTTGGCCACTTTTTCTGGTCACGTTTAAACATCAACAGCTGAAGCAGCAGAATCCATCAAGTCTGTGTGTGTTCGTATGTTAGTTTTTTTGTTATTTATTATTTCTACAAAAATTCATAAAAATTCCAAGAAAATTGGGGTATTTCTCCTCATTTTATTTATTACTAACTTTAATTTCAAACAACCAGCAAACAAAACAAAAGCGTTCAGTTATGAGTCATTCATTCACACAATACTTTTACGCGCTTTTGGAAAGAAAAAAATTAAATCAAACAAGAAGATGCTAATAAAACATAACCCAACAAGTTAAAGAATTGCTCACCATCATTATAAAGTAGTAAAAAAGTTAGTTATTGGCGATCAATAGGATACCCTACATGATTAAAATATAACTGAAAGCAAAGTTAGTTTTCATAAGAAGGCTTTAATTGGAAGTAAAGATCAGTTATGCGATTTGCAGTTATGAAATGAATATATTCAAAAGTTTCTAGGTCTTCAAATTTTATCAGACAAGTCAGAAAGACATATAGACTTACGGATATTTGCAAACCAATTATGATAAAGATTTCACTATATTTGTATATGTCATTTAATACATCCAATTCAAGCATTACAAACATCTTTACTTAACCAAAACACATTGTGTAGGGTACTAAAAGAAAGGCAACAAACAAAAAGCGCTAAATTGATAAAAAACTAACTTTTTTTCTACTATTTCTATTGTATTTTAATGTGTATAGGTATTTCTATATAAAAAAAATAAATAGAAAACACCGTAATGTATGACTTTTAGAAAAGACCTTATTAAGAGTCATCAGCTTTCAAGTTTTATTTTCATTATTTATTTAATATTTCTTGAATGATTCATCCGTTTACACACGTTTAAATTAATTAATAATAATAATAATGTTAACTAACAATTTGTATGAGTGCGTTCAATTTAAATATTTAATTAAAATATTAAACAAAAATAATAAATGTTTCAAATAATAGTGTAATATAAATCGTTTTTAATTGTTGTTGTTAAAGTCTGTTTGTGAAAGAGTGGAAGTTTGAAATATTTCGTGAAAAGAAAAACGTTTTAGTTATAGCAACAACTGTTGTAAACAGTGTGAAATTGGTTTGAAAGGAATAAAATATTGCTGACACTTGCTGTCATTTAAACACTTAAAGTGTCGTCTAATGCTATATAAATAGTATTATAGTTTATGATATGTCGACTAGACACTGACACATTTGTCATTGCGCGTTATTTTGAGTAATGGCCATGATCATTAACTTCAAGGCGAGAGCCAGCGGAGGCGACCAGCGAGCGAGCGAGCGAGGAGCGCGCGAGAGCGAGCGAGCGAGCGAGCGAGCGAGAAGCGAGGAGCTCGAGCGAGAGAGAGAGCGAGCGAGCGAGGAGAGGAGCGAGCGGGAGCGAGCGAGCGAGCGAGCGAGCGAGCGAGGAGCGAGCGAGCGAGCGAGCGAGCGAGCGAGCGAGCGAGCGAGCGAGCGAGCGAGCGAGCGAGCGAGCGAGAGAGCGAGCGAGCGAGCGAGGAGAGCGAGCGAGAGAGCGAGCGAGCGAGCGAGCGAGCGAGAGAGCGAGCGAGCGAGCGAGCGAGCGAGCGAGCGAGCGAGCGAGCGAGCGAGCGAGCGAGCGAGCGAGCGAGCGAGCGAGCGAGAGCGAGCGAGCGAGCGAGCGAGAGCGAGCGAGCGAGCGAGCGAGCGAGCGAGCGAGCGAGAGCGAGCGCGAGCGAGGAGCGAGCGAGCGAGCGAGAGGAGCGAGCGAGCGAGCGAGCGAGCGAGCGAGAGAGCGAGCGAGCGAGCGAGCGAGCGAGCGAGCGAGCGAGCGAGCGAGCGAGCGAGCGAGCGAGCGAGCGAGCGAGCGAGCGACGAGCGAGCGAGCGAGCGAAGAGAGCGAGAGAGCTAGAGAGAGCGAGGAGCGAGAGAGAGCGAGCGAGCGAGCGAGCGAGCGAGCGAGCGAGCGAGCAGAGCGAGCGAGCGAGCGAGCTAGCGCTAGCGAGAGCGAATAGAGCGATCGAGCTAGCGAGCTATAAGCGAGCTAGCGATCTAGAGCGAGCTAGCGAGCGAGCTATATCTATCTATCTATCTATCTATCTATATAGCTATCTATCTATCTATCTATCTATATCTATCTATCTATCTATCTATCTATCTATCTCATCTATCTATCTATCTATCTATCTCTATCTATCTATCTATCTATCTATCTATCTATCTATATCTATCTATCTATCTATTCCCCTACTTCGGATTTAAAGTTATGTTTCTAGAATCATTGCTTATCAAGTTCACATTCAGACATTAACAGTTAATTATTTTTACAATTCAATTCCTTGATTCCCAGAAATCAATTTTTATTACTCTGCCAACTTGTTTCGGTCTGATAAGATTTATTTTACCAATCTCTCTTTATTTTATTAACATTTAGCATAAACAACATAATAATATTATTAATATTAATTAAAAATTTTCCCCCTTAATTTTACTGATGATTATCTTTATTGTTTTCCTCTCCATATCTCACTACTTTTGTCCTTTAACGTTTTATTGCCATTAATTGCATGTGTGAATACAATGAGGTTTTGTTAATATATTTCATAAAGTCGTGTATGTTTAATAGAAAATTATTGATTATAATCGATTATTTGAGGGCTTTAGAAGCAAAAACAACTATCTCTAGTGAGGATTACAGTCTTTTCTGCTAAACCTGTTAACTGTTTGCTTGATAAAATTAATATTTCACACTTTAAAATAAATTAAATTTACAAAACTTTTCACTTTATAGTTGAAAACATTGGAAAACCTAAAAAGTGGAGATTACAGCCTTTGCATCTGAAACTTTAATTTGTTTAATAAAATTGCCATTTAATACATTTAAATAAACTACAATCTGTAGTTAGGTTTTAATGCCAAAGATATGTCGATGTCAATTAATTAAATCTTATTTTATTTACTACAACTAAAAAGCTTATTAACTCTTTTACTAATTTCCTCTAACTGATCCAGTTTTTTTTTTCAATTTTGTCACTAAACATTTTAATAAATTATATTGTATTTATAAAGTAGCAGCAACAAAAAAAAGTATTAAAAATATATTGCAAATACTGTTTCATGTACATGCTACTCCAAAGTTATCTTATCAATTTACTTTTCTATATATATATATAAATTTTATTTTTATATACCAGCAAAAATAAAGCAAAGAAAAACAAATCGGTTTGAATTCATATTCAAAGTCGATTATTAAATAAATTCCATTACAGAAAAACATACATATTAAAATACATGTACTCGTTTTAAAATGAGAAACACAAGAAGCAAAAAACGTAACTCTAATGAATCATTTACCTTTTTATAGGCCCCCGCAATAGGAAATGAGACGTTTACACACATATTATTGTAGTAGTCATACCATTTGTAATACAATATGCTTTGGAATGTACATATGTGAAGGAATAATATAGAAATCATTTAAGTTCATTATGTATCTCGAACAAATAAGGATTTAAGTGAATGAGTTATCAATAAGAATGGATTCAATCGTGAATCTAATTTGCCTGTTGAGCGGTGGACCAAAGTCTCTAGTGTTTTCAGTCACGTGACTAGTTTAATTCACTTCCTCTAAGTTTTGTATATCAGCGATCATTTTTGATTTTACTTTTTTTAACTGTTTAAACAATATAATTCTCACCCTTTTTATTTACACAAGTTTTGTAAAGTAATTTTTCAAAAAGGTTAATGTTATTTACATCAAAACTTTTGCAAATTTCTTGGAATATTTAACAGCAACTAACAGTGTACTCAAACCTACAAACTAACAATTAGCAATTTGATAATTTTTTTATTTTATTTATTTTTGTTTTCATCATACAAATATGCAGCAATATGTTGAAAGGAAAACCACAGAAAAAAAGGTCAATAATCTCCAAATTGCAACATTGAAATACATACATATTTGGAAATACTTATATTTACATCGAAACCCACAAAACTTTAATGAAATGACACTACTTCCGTTTAGGGCAAAAATTTATATATATATATTTTTTTAAAAAACACATGTTATTAAATATTATTTTACTTGTATTTATTTTTAGTCACAAATCATGTCGAATAGTGTGCGTCCTTTAAAATCACCATAGTTGGTGATGGTATGGTGGGAAAGACTTGTATGCTGATCACCTATACACAAAATGAATTTCCTGAAGAATATATACCCACGGTTTTCGATAATCATGCCTGCACCATAAGTGTTGACGATAAGGAATACAGTTTAACGTTGTGGGATACAGCGGGTCAGGAGGATTATGAACGTTTAAGACCTTTAAGTTATCCAAATGTAAGTAAATTATGAGTCTACATTATAGAGTAAACTATAGTTCTGACTATAGAGCAGACTGAGGAACATACTACAGACCAAACTAACGACCATACTATAGTTCAGACTATAGGCCAGGTATAGACCACACTATAGTCCCGGCTATACATCAGACTATAATCCCGGCTATAGATCAGACTATAGTCCAGACTAAAGACCAGACTGTAGTCCAGAGTATAGTCCAGGCTACAGACCAGACTATAGTGCAGACTATAGATCAAACTATAGTCCAGACTATAGACCAGACTATAGACCAGACTAAAGTCTAGGCTACAGACAAGACTATAGTCCAGACTATAGACCATACTATAGACCATTCTATAGACCATACTATAGACCATACTTTAGACTAAGCTATACGCCAAACTATAGAACAGAATATACACCAGACTACAGACCAGATTATAGGCCTAATTATAGTCCACACTATAGACAAGACAATAGACAAGACTATAGTCCAGACTATAGACAAGACTATAGTCCAGACTATAGACAAGACTATAGTCCAGACTATAGTATAGTCCAGACTATAGACAAGACTATAGTCCAGACTATAGACAAGACTATAGTCCAGACTATAGACAAGACTATAGTCCAGACTATAGACAAGAATATAGTCCAGACTATAGACAAGACTATAGATCAGACTATAGACAATACTATAGTCCAGACTATAGTCCAGACTATAATCCAGAATATAGACCAGACTATAGTCCAGACTGTAGACCCGACTATAGTCCAAACTATAGACCAATCTATAGTCCAGAATATAGACCAGACTATAAACCAGACTGTAGTCCTCAATATAGTCCGGACTATAGTACAGACTCTAGATCAGACTATAGTGCAGACTATAGTCCAAACTATAGTCCAGGCTATAGAACAGACCATAGTCCAGATTATAAACCAGACTATAGACTAAACCATAGTCTGAACTATAAAACAGACTATACACCAGACTACAGTCCAGACTATAGTCCAGACTATATTCCAAATTATAGACCAAACTATTGAATATACTACAGTCCTACAAACCTATATAACCAGTGTATTCAGATTTTAGAGCAGTTTATAATCCAAACTATAGTTTAGCCCATAGACCAATTTCCATCGATCAAGAAAATACTAAAAATTTTCCTTTCTCTCCCACCTCTCACTTATTTCAGACCAGTTGTTTTCTGTTATGCTATTCCATCAGTAGTCGAGCTTCCTTCGAAAACATCAAAAGTAAATGGTGGCCCGAAATTCGTCATTATTCCAACAATGTACCCGTCGTTCTAGTCGGTACTAAATTGGATTTACGTATAGCAAATTCAGAAAAATTCGTAACAACAGCCGAAGGACGTCGTTTGAAGAAAGAAATACATGCCCATTCTCTGGTCGAGTGTTCGGCCAAGAAAAAAGTAAATCTACAAACCGTATTCGAAGAGGCGGTAAGAGCTGTAGAAAAGAAACCTAAAAGTAAGCCACAATGTAGAATTCTTTAGTGTAAAGGAGTCGCACATGAAATCTGGTACTAAATTTATATTGAGCCTGTGTGTTAGTGTTGTTAAAAAAAGTATTTATTTCAATACTTTAGTTTTAATCTAAAATAATTATTATTAAAGTAAATAAAATTTAAAAATTTATAATATTTTTTTATGTAATTATATCTAAACTATTATTGTAATATTTTCTTTAAAAAAAGAAACTTTAAGTTTCTGTTAAATTGTTTCAAAAGTTTCTTGCAATTTCCTTTTATTTAAAATTAATTTAAGTGTTATTAATTATTCCTATAATAATTTGCTATAAATATTAAATAATTAGTTTGTTAATATTAAACAAATGTTTATTTCAATATCGTTTCATAATAAAATTTTAAGTTTTTTTTTCTAAAGTTCTAAAAGTATCTTCTAATTTTATTATTTTCTTTTTTTTCTTTATTTTTTTATCACGATTTGACCAAAGTTTGTTTTTTTATGTTGAGTTTTTTTTTTAATTTATCTAGTAATTTGTATAAAAAGTAAAAACTTCCCAAAAAAAGCAACAAAACATAATTATGTATCTTAATAAGTAATTAATTTTTATTTATGTATGTAAATTTTTTTAATATGCTATCAAACAAAACAAACATACATACACATGTACAATATGTTCTATGTAAGTATGTATGTAATTATAATATTTAATAAACTAGTCATATATAAACAAAATAGAATCGTGTTTTGAATTACTTATATTTAAATGAAATCATCCAAATAAATATAGACACAATTAAAAATGTATCAAAAAGGTAACATTTTGCATCATCTACGTTAAGTTCGAAACGCAATTAGATGAAATTTATCTATAAAGCTTTTTAAATGGTTTAGTCTAATCAAGATTAGTTTATTATTATGTATTATATTCTAGGCTAAAGTCTGGTCTATATCCTGAACTACAGATTTGGCTATTGTATAGTTTATAGTCAGTCTAGTCTATGGTCTAGTCTAAAGTCTAGTCTATAGACTAGTCTAAAGTCTAGTTCTAGAATATATAGTCTAACATATAGTCATGTCTACAGTCTAGTCAATAGTCTAGTCTATAGTCTAGTCAATTGACTAGTCTATAGTCTAGCCTATAGTCTAGTCTATAGTCTAGTCTATAGTCTGTCTATAGTCTAGTCTATAGTCTAGTCTATAGTCTAGTCTATAGTCTAGTCTATAGTCTAGTCTATAGTCTAGTCTATAGTCTAGTCTATAGTCTAGTCTATAGTCTAGTCTATAGTCTAGTCTATAGTCTAGTCTATAGTCTAGTCTATAGTTCTATAGTCCTAGTCTATAGTCTAGTCTATAGTCTAGTCTATAGTCTAGTCTATAGTCTAGTCTATAGTCTAGTCTATAGTCTAGTCTATAGTCTAGTCTATAGTCTAGTCTATAGTCTAGTCTATAGTCTAGTCTATAGTCTAGTCTATAGTCTAGTCTATAGTCTAGTCTATAGTCTAGTCTATAGTCTAGTCTATAGTCTAGTCTATAGTCTAGTCTATAGTCTAGTCTATAGTCTAGTCTATAGTCTAGTCTATAGTCTAGTCTATAGTCTAGTCTATAGTCTAGTCTATAGTCTAGTCTATAGTCTCTATAGTCTAGTCTATAGTCTAGTCTATAGTCTAGTCTATAGTCTAGTCTATAGTCTAGTCTATAGTCTAGTCTATAGTCTAGTCTATAGTCTAGTCTATAGTCTAGTCTATAGTCTAGTCTATAGTCTAGTCTATAGTCTAGTCTATAGTCTAGTCTATAGTCTAGTCTATAGTCTAGTCTATAGTCTAGTCTATAGTCTAGTCTATAGTCTAGTCTATAGTCTAGTCTATAGTCTAGTCTATAGTCTAGTCTATAGTCTAGTCTATAGTCTAGTCTATAGTCTAGTCTATAGTCTAGTCTATAGTCTAGTCTATAGTCTAGTCTATAGTCTAGTCTATAGTCTAGTCTATAGTCTAGTCTATAGTCTAGTCTATAGTCTAGTCTATAGTCTAGTCTATAGTCTATAGTCTATAGTCTAGTCTATAGTCTAGTCTATAGTCTAGTCTATAGTCTAGTCTATAGTCTAGTCTATAGTCTAGTCTATAGTCTAGTCTATAGTCTAGTCTATAGTCTAGTCTATAGTCTAGTCTATAGTCTAGTCTATAGTCTAGTCTATAGTCTAGTCTATAGTCTAGTCTATAGTCTAGTCTAGTCTAGTCTATAGTCTAGTCTATAGTCTAGTCTATAGTCTAGTCTATAGTCTAGTCTATAGTCTAGTCTATAGTCTAGTCTATAGTCTAGTCTATAGTCTAGTCTATAGTCTAGTCTATAGTCTAGTCTATAGTCTAGTCTATAGTCTAGTCTATAGTCTAGTCTATAGTCTAGTCTATAGTCTAGTCTATAGTCTAGTCTATAGTCTAGTCTATAGTCTAGTCTATAGTCTAGTCTATAGTCTAGTCTATAGTCTAGTCTATAGTCTAGTCTATAGTCTAGTCTATCTATAGTCTAGTCTAGTCTAGTCTATCTAGTCTAGTCTAGTCTAGTCTAGTCTATAGTCTAGTCTATCTATAGTCTAGTCTAGTCTATAGTCTAGTCTATAGTCTAGTCTAGTCTATAGTCTAGTCTAGCTAGTCTAGTCTAGTCTATATTCTAGTCTATAGTCTAGTCTATAGTCTAGTCTATAGTCTAGTCTAAGTCTAGTCTAGTCTAGTCTAGTCTATAGTCTAGTCTAGTCTATAGTCTAGTCTAGTCTATAGTCTAGTCTAGTCTATAGTCTAGTCTAGTCTATAGTCTAGTCTATAGTCTAGTCTATAGTCTAGTCTATTAGTCTAGTCTATAGTCTAGTCTATAGTCTAGTCTATAGTCTAGTCTATAGTCTAGTCTATAGTCTAGTCTATAGTCTAGTCTATAGTCTAGTCTATAGTCTAGTCTATAGTCTAGTCTATAGTCGAGTCTATAGTCTATTCTATAGTCTAGTCTATAGTCTAGTCTATAGTCTAGTCTATAGTCTAGTCTATAGTCTAGTCTATAGTCTAGTCTATAGTCTAGTCTAGTCTATAGTCTAGTCTATAGTCTAGTCTAGTCTATAGTCTAGTCTAGTCTATAGTCCTAGTCTATAGTCTAGTCTAGTATTCTATAGTCTAGTCTATAGTCTAGTCTATAGTCTAGTCTATTGTCTAGTCCAACGGTTCCCAAAAGGGGGTCCGCGGACCCCTAGTGGTCCGTAGCAAAATCCTAGGGGGTCCGCGAAGACGAACGAAAAAAATCATAAATAAAAAATATTCTCTATTTAGAAAATATTAAAAATATCTCCAAAATTTTCATAAATACTAAAATACACAATTTTTATTCAATAATCCCAGATTTGTTGGTGACTTTTTGAATTTTATTGTTTCGGTCGTTTATCAGGATGATGCTAGGCCCTACAAATTTATTGTTTCACTTTTATAAAGTAAAATATTACGTGATTTGTAATTTTTATAAATGTATATGTATCGAAATAAATGTTTTTATATCAGACGGATAATGATTTGCCTTAGAATTAAATACTGATACTGGTATCCCGGAATATGAAGTTAGGTCACATTTCATAATATTTTTTTAAATTGTAAGCAAAACTGTTAATCTAGTTAATTGTAAATATAAATATTCCATTCCGACGTGATACACAGATTTTAACTTCATTTTGTTGTCCAATATTATTAAATCAACATCAGAAAATTCATAGCGGTTTGCGTAGTCAAAACCACGCAGTAAAATAATTCGTAGGTATTTTAAAATTCAAATTTAAGATCCAAATTCACAGTACATTCGCAAAGAGTTCAGGTCATATTTTATGTGGGTAACGCATTCCGCAACAACATCGAAGAAGTCTAACTTTCACGTATTTTCCTGAAAACTTAGCTTACATACTCAGCTCACTCCTATGCAATCGCAAACAAATTTAGAAACATGACTCTTTAAGCACATGTCGACAATACTTTATAAAGAGAAATGAACATGAAAGCTCTCATGATCATAAAATTAAATCCATGCAATTGAAAACATCTCCGAAATACTAAATATTCTCAATGTACGGGAATATTTTATAGGGTTTATGGACCAGGACTAAGAGAATTTTTTGATGAACAATTATTTATAACAATAAGATATCAAAATATGTATGGGGGTCCGTGAAATTAAATAAATTTCTCAAGGGGTCCGCGAAGTAAAAAACGGTGGGAACCGCTGGTCTAGTCTATAGTCTAGTCTATAGTCTAGTCTATAGTCTAGTCTATAGTCTAGTCTATAGTCTAGTCTATAGTCTAGTCTATAGTCTATAGTCTAGTTTATAGTCTAGTCTATAGTCTAGTCTATAGTCTAGTCTATAGTCTAGTATGGTCTTTAGTTTTAACTTCTATAAATTAGACTATAGGCAAGGCTATAGAGTAGACGATAGTCAGACTATAAACCGGACCATTAAAGACTTTAGTGCAGTCTATATTAAACAATATAAACCAGACTATAATCCAGAATATATAATTCAAGACTTTAGTACAGTCCATAATACTACTTGTACAACTGTTCGGCATAACTCTATTTTTTACCAAAGAATTTGTAGACTAAACTAGAAGTAAAAGCACAATTTGGTCTTGTGCTTTTAAGTAGAACCACCGGAGCATGAAGTAGTTTAGTTTAGCTGTAACAACAACAAAACTACTAGTTTACCACCTAGTTAATGCAAATCCTCTTCTTAGTATGTCTATTTGGAAGAAGTGTGAAAAACAGTTCAACTACCATATCCCAGAATCAAACAATAATTGAGCTTTAATTCTAATTTCAGTAAATTCCATAAAAAATGTTAACAAATAAATAAAAACCATTAATGGAACATACCTTTATTATAACAGCACTTCATTTGTGTTTAATTTTCTATAAGGAACACTACATTGACACTTTAATTTTATTAAATATTAATACATTTTTCATTGGTGGCAGCCACCCACTATATTTCATAAAAAACTGCATTTGCTGATAAAACACATGTAATTGATATAACATTGACACACTAAAACTTAACATTTGATAAACATTTGTCAATATCATCGACATTTTATTTAAATTCTATTTTTCTTGAATTTTCTATTAACTTTAACTTTTTACTTCCTTCCTTGTGAAAACTTGCAAAAAAAACTACTAAATCCCGCTTAAATTTTGACAGCTTTACAAGTTTTTTTTCAATAAAGGTGCTATTAGACGACATGTATTTTACATACATATGTGTGTATGTAATTTTTCGATTAGAGCGTGCGACAAACATAAACAAAACAAAACAACTGTTTTGTTTTGAAATACAATTTTTTGGAAAAAATAAATTAAAGAAAATGAACATTGAAAAGTAAGTTTTTTTTTTATTTTTAATAAACTAATTTATAATTTTAACAATTTTTACATATTAAAAAGACAGCTTTGAACTTTTTTGGTACTTTTTAAAAATACCTCCAAAATAATTCTAAAGTCCATTTAAGTTGAACTATTTTTAAATACATATATATAATTTGAATGTTTTGTTTCTAAAAATGAATGATTTTGCTTAATAACTTCTTAATAATTTTGTGAAACAAAAAATAGTACTTTATCGATATTTTTCTTTAAATTTCAGAATATATTAAATGAAAATAATAAAAATTAAAATGCGAAAACATATTGTTTTGTTTCTTTTATTTATTCTGAATATTTTTTCAACCATTCCTATTTTTTTTTTCTTAAAAAATAATTCTAATTTTTAACAAAAACATCATTTTGCCTGGATTTTTTCCAATAAACGTCAAAAAATGTGGTCTGTCGACAGTCGCTTAATTTTAATTTGTCGCTGGCTCTGTTTTGTGGTTTGTCGACAGCGGTTCCAATTGTAATCTATCTGTAAAATACATATGTTTGACGACCTATCATATTCGGATTTATCAAACAGCAATGTATTTTTCGTATATCGTGTTTGTAGCAAACACTTTTAAGTTTGAAGTGTTTGAAATAGGGTTCTATAAATCGACTTTCGAATAATCGAACAATCGACCTTTTGTCGAAAAAAGTCGAAAAGTCGAAGTCGACTATTTTGTCCAAAAAAGTCGATAACTCGACTATCGTCTATGAAAAAAGTCGAAAAGTCGACTTTGTAAATAAAAGTCGAAAAAAGTCGAAAAGTCGGAAAGTCGAAAAAAGTCGAAAAAAGTCGAAAAGTCGAAAAAAGTCGAAAAGTCGAAAAAAGTCGAAGAAAGTCGAAAAAAGTCGAAAAGTCGGAAAAAGTCGGAAAAAGTCGAAAAGTCGAAAATAGTCGAAAATTTTAAAAAAGTGGAAAAGAGGTCAAAAACTCTAAAATAGTCGGAAAAACTCGAAAAAAGTAAAAAATAGTCGAAAAAAGTCGAAAAAAAGTCGAAATAAGTCGAAAATATTCAAAAAGTCGTAAAAAATCGAAAAGTCGGAAAAAGTCGAAAAGTTGAAAAAAGTCGAAAAGTCGAAAAAAGTCGGAAAAAGTCGAAAAGTCGAAAAGTCGAAAAAAGTCGAAAAAAGTCGGAAAAAGTCGAAAAGTCGGAAAAAGTCGAAAAGTCGACCATTTATAAAATACTAAAAGTCGAAAAGTCTAAAAGTCGACTTTTAAATAAATGAAAAAGGTCGAAAAGTCGAAAAATCGACTTTTCATAAAATGGAAAAAGTCGAAAGGTCGAAAAGTCGACTTTTAACTAAATGCAAAAAGTCGAAAAGTCGAAAAGTCGACTTTTCGTTTCAACTATAGAACCCTAGTTTGAAATGCTACCAGATGCAGCTCTGCTCAGTCGGCTGTAGCAATAAGCTTTCATATATATCATAAACATTACAGTTTAAAAAGCTTTGGATCAAAATTTGACAACAAATAATAACAAGAACAAGCATACATAATTTTTCCTGACAGTTTTTGTTTATGCCTTGTGAAAAAAGAAAACAAATTTTAGCTTTTTGCTAATATTTAAAGCAAAAATGTCGACAGAAAAGGAAAAATTAGAAAAAACTAAAATAAATACGCAGGTTAAACATGTACCCAAAGATGCTCAGGTTATAATGTCCATATTAAAGGATTTGGGCATACAGGAATATGAACCCCGAGTCATTAATCAATTGTTGGAGTTTACCTATCGTAAGTGGGAGAAAATTAATTTGTTTACCTTTTATAATAAATAAATAAATTTCTTAAAACAAAGGTTATGTGACTTGTATACTGGATGATGCCAAAGTGTTTGCCAATCATGCACGTAAGAAAACCATAGATTTGGATGATGTTAAATTGGCAACTGAAGTTGTATTGGATAAAGCCTTTACCTGCCCACCTCCACGACATGTAAGTTTACTTATGATATTATTTTACTTGTATTTATGATGGTATTTGTGTTTTTAGATTATATCCAAACTGGCGGAGGTGCGCAATGCCATGCCCCTACCCCCCATTAAGCCACATTGCGGCTTGCGTCTACCACCCGATCGTTATTGCTTATCGGCCTGCAACTATAAACTACGTGCTGCCACCCAACCTAAGAAAATGACCAAATCTGCCTTGGATTCTAGATCTAATATAAAAACACAAGTAAAATCTTCTGGTGGTGCTGGATCGGGGGCCAAACGCCAGACTGTTTTGACACCCAAAACTCAAGTTGTTACTATACCCAAGCCGGTTATCAAATTTACTACCACTGCTAAGACCGTGGCGGTGGATAGTAAACAGGGCATTATTTCGATGGGCACTAGTCAAGATTCCAGTGGTGGTGATGTTAAAATGGAAGTTGATTCTGATGCTGCGGCGGTGGGCATTATATCTACAGTTGCTTCTGGTTTGTCCGGCTCCACTGGCAGTAGTGGTGGCGGCGGAGGTGTTAAAAGAGAACGAGATGAGGATGAATTTGAAGTGGTTCCTTAAAGTATGAGATTCGAGTTTTTTATCAACATTTTTTTTTTTAAATAAACAAAATAAAAATATATTTTAAATCTTTGGAAACCAAAAAATTTGGCTAAATTTGGAATTATTCTTTTGGATATATCTCTACTGCAACAAAACTCCACTGTTTTTAATAATTCGATTTAGAAAAATCTCTTCACACGAAAGTTTCTTTTTACAAATATCTTTAATCAAAAAACATATTAAATTGTAATTTTTCAAATTTTATTTCAAAAAATAACTTAACAATAAAGTAGAAGCAATATATATAAAAATGGAACCAAATTACAAAGCATATTTAAAAACTAAACTGATATTGAAATAGAAACCGCAGGATTACAACGTTACACTTTGTAATTTGTAAAATTTATTTTCGAAATCAAGTTACAGATAGGCTATTACTCCATGAATTTAAATCTTAAATGTAATGCAATTCGAAAAAATTTTTAAACTTTATTTTTCTTGTAAAGCCAATATAATAGCACAGCCCAAATCCATAATTTGTAAATATTCTGAACCACCATCCTGCAGGCGGAAGGAACATTCCTGTAAAAGAAATTTTAATGAAAAACCAATCGTAATACAAAATAAACCCAACAGCACTCACCCCCAGTTTATCGCAAATACGAGCCTTTTGCATGTCCGTCAAAGAGGGACATCTTAAAACATACTCATTAAATTGCTCCAACATCTGACCAATACTGTAAGCCTCATAGGCAATATTACGCACATAATCCTCCAGTTTTGTATAGTTACCCGAACGACATACTTCCAAGTACTCTTGCAAATAAGACTCTGGTATAATACCCGACATTTCCAATAAATCTGAAGTTTGTATTTTATGCTGGGCACCCTTTAAACGATAGCAAGACTGCAGTGTGGTTATAGCACGTCTCATATCACCTCCCGATATATCCACAATGGATTTATAGGCATCTTCCTCAATACTAACACCCTCTAATTGGCAAATATGCTTAAGACGTTCTATGATTTGGGTTTCCCCTAAAGGCTTAAAGCGGAATTTCGTACATCTAGAGGTAATGGGTTCAATAATGCGCGATACATAATTGCAAACCAAACAAAATCTAGTGCTGCGACTTTCTTTTTCCATGGTTCTTCTCAAAGCTGCTTGGGCAGCATGTGTCATGCTGTCCGCCTCGTCCAGTATGATAATTTTAAAGGGAGGACAAGGACGTCCATCTGGTCTGGTGCCACTGGCCGTAAGTTGGGCAAAATTTTTAATTTTTGATCTCACTACATTGATGCCTCTCTCATCGGAAGCGTTTAGCTCTAAAATTCTCTCACGAAACATATCGCCAAAGATTTGTCTAGCGGCAGCTAAGATGGTACTAGTCTTACCAGTTCCGGGGGGACCATACAGCAGCATATTGGGTAAATCAGCACCCTCAACACATTTACGCAGCACTGCCACCACTTCACCTTGTTCCACTACATCGTCAACACTTTTGGGACGACTGTAAAGAAATACAATGGTTTAATTATTTAGATGTCTATAAAAAAACATGTTTCCACTTACTATTTTTCTACCCAGGGTGCTGGTGGTTTTCTGCGTTCTCCAGACTGTTGCCCACTGGAAGTACTGGCTTGACTTCTTTCTGTTGTAGTAGTCTTACCAGTTTTAAGAAAG
>NW_023996060.1:5000-7500 GCF_015586225.1 Lucilia sericata | reverse complement strand
TGAGAAAAAGTACCATTGGCTCGACGATGATTCGAAAATTTATTCATATCAAACGAATTAATACTCGCAAAAAGATAACTTACGCATACTTCTGATGGATGGTTCAAGTAATTTAAGAATCCTAATAGTGGGTAATGTTGTGGGAAAGACTACTCTATTGAAAACCTACTTAAATAAAGAATTTTACGAATCATATTACGGCACCATAGTACACCAAGAATATGACTGCAACATAACTGTTGATGATAAGGAATATAAATTGACTTTGGTAGATACAGCGGGTCTAGAAGAATATAAGAGATTGAGACCCTTAGCATATCCCAATGTAAGTTAAATTGAAATTTAAAAATAAAATCTATATTAGGCGTATATCTATGATAAAACTATCTTTCATTATAGACAGATTGTTTAGTATTATGCTACTCCATTGCCCATGCAGATTCTTTTAAACATATCGAAGATTACTGGTTGCCGGAATTTCGTATGTATTGTAAAGGTGTGCCTTTCATTTTGGTAGGCACTCAGTTGGATTTGCGTGGTGCAAATTCTGTTGAAAACTTAAAATGCCTTACAGCCGAACAAGGGCATAGTTTAAAGGACAAAATTAAAGCTTATTCTTTTGTCGAGTGTTCGGCCAAGGATATAAATAGTCTTAATAAAGTCATCGAAGAAGCTGTAAGAGCTGCTATAAACAAACCTATTAAAAAACATCTCTTAAAGTCATTGTTTTTTGGCAAAAAGTGAAAGAAATTTAAAATTTTTTATATTGCTACTAATAAAGAAAGGCAAATATTTAAAAATATTCTTTGTTATTTTCTTTAATTTTTATTACAAAACTAAATTTATTAAATATTTTCTCATAGCTTAACAGAGAAATTCTTGAAACAAATTATTTATTTACAAATATACATAAAACAATTAGGTTATAGCAAAAGATAATTAAAATAAGATTCATATTCATTTGAGCGATAAAACAAAACTAAGGAAATTGGTTAAAAAAAAAAATACTTTACAAATATTAGTTCAATATTTTTTTAACAGATTTTTAAAATTCTGTTTGAATACAAAAAAAAATGTATTGTTTTTTTTTAATTAAATTACAAAGTTAATTAGTTTTTTTATATGGTTTTCTTTAAAATTCATATTATTTTTAAAAACCAGCTTAAAAAACAATAATAAATTAAATTTAAAAGGTTAATTTGTTTTAATGTAAAAAGAAAATTTATAAAAAATACAATTTAGTAAGAGTATTTGTTTTTATATTAATCTTTGCAATTAAATATAAAGTGTGAGATAAAGAAAGTGATTCTATAAAACTGTTTTCTTTTTAAATGTTCTATAAGTTTTAATAAAACTACTATTTATTCTAAGATTTCATATTTCAGAATTATTTTTTTTTCTTTAATATTTCAATCTTGTACTCTTCTCTATTTGTAAACCGGAAATTTTAAAAATTTGTTTAATTGCTTAAAATAAAAATGTACAAAATTTTACTTAAAATCTATTTTCAAATCCTGCTGCACTTTTATAAGAAAATTTTCTTTGTTATAAGCAAAAAAAAAATAATAATAATAAACATGACATCTCATAATATAGTGTGTAAAGAAAATCTGCATATTCTTTTTTAAGTTTTAAAAGAAAAAATAATCCACATATTTTATGTTGTAAGACCGGAGACAATAGTATTTTCTAAAGCATTATTGAAGTCAGCATTGTCGTCTTCGCTGCTGTTGTTGTTGTTGTTGTTAGTAGTTCATCTTCACCGGATGTTGTAGCTGCTAAATTTATAGTTTGTTGCTCATTTGTTATTATTGTGGATGTTGATATTGATGTTGTTTTTGTTGTCATTGTTTCTAAATATACACGGGAAGACAATTGTGATGCTGGTGTTGATGATGTAGAAGACGACGTTGATGTTAAGTCTTCTGATGCTGTGGCAGCATTGGCAGCTGTAATAGAAAAAAGAGCAAAATTATGATTATTAGTTTTTTTTTGTTTGATATTTAGTTTTTATGATAACAAATTGTAGGCTATTTATAAAAATCAGAGCTGTAGGTGTTTGTGCTTAAAAAGTGCTAAAATACTAAAAGGAATTCAAAATTTCAGGAACTGTAAAGTAAATAAATGTTAGGTCCAGATTTCTAGGCTGTGGAATTTCAGTCATGAGAAATATATTTCGACTATTTATCTATCTATCTTCTATCTATCTATCTAATCTATCTATCTATCTATCTCGCTATCTATCTATCTATCTATCTTCTATCTATCTAATCTATCTATATACTATCTATCTATCTATCTATCTATTCTATCTATCTATCTATATATCGTATCTATTATCTTATTATCTATCTATCTTATCTATCTATCTATCTATCTATCTATCTATCTATCTATCTATCTATCTATCTATCTATCTATCTATCTATCTATCTATCTATCTATCTATCTATCTATCTATCTATCTATCTATCTATCTATCTATCTATCTATCTATCTA
>NW_023996059.1:37500-64575 GCF_015586225.1 Lucilia sericata | reverse complement strand
AACGAACTAACTACTAACTAACTAACTAACTACTAACTAACGTAACTAACTACTAACTAACTAACTAACTAACTACTAACTAACTACTAACACTAACTACTACTACTAACTAACGAACTAACTAACTACTAACTACTTACTAACTAACTAACTAACTAAATAACTACTAACTAACTAACTAACTAGATTTTAGAATTTCAAACGTTGTGGGAAACACTCAGTTCAGCCCTTTTCAAGGTATTGAAAGGTATTCCTACCAAAAAAAGTGTTTCACGGGACACCCTAATGTACCTATGAGAATAGAAAAAACCAGGATTTACATAAAATATATACAATTTAATTCAAATTCTTCGTAATAATGTTGTAAAATAAACTTTAATAAGGTGAACGAAATTGTATATATTTTTTCATTACAGAATATTTGCTGTTCCAGTTATTATTTTGCATCCATTTACTTTCCTAAACACTTGATTGTAATTAATATTTGTTACATTATTATTTCATTATTTATTGATATTTTCTACTAACACCTTTCATTGTTACAATTTTCTCTAATTACAATTTTTTCCATTAAAAATGCTGGTCAAACATTAAATTCTAAAAAGAATGGAATATAAAAGAGAAAACTTCAAAAAAATAATAATAATAACAAAGCTAAACAAAACATTGCAATTAATGCCAATCAAAGGTATAGACAATATTCTAGAGAACAAGGATGGGCAAACATAAAGACCAAGGATCGAAAGTAATCTCATAGTTACAATACAGATATACATTTAAACAATAAGTAAAAAATATAGACATATATCCTTTTTGTCTAAATATTTGTTAAATTGTATAACCCTTGTTCTCTTACTGCCGACCACTGTTCTACTAAACTTTAAAAACATTGAATCGACAAAAATAACAATATAAAATAACATATTCTATTTCTTCTCCACCACAACATTTTACTCTCCAATCGTCATCCAACTTGATGGGACTTAAAATAACAGGATTTAAATTATTGATAATGAAAGAGAAAAACCCCCATATAATAGAAAATAAACAGTGCTTTTGTTCTAACGCAAAAACAACAATAATCTTTTAGCTGAAAAATAATGTAAAATATTGAATAGAGTAGAGCAACTACATATAATAACGATATAACATTTATGTAATGGTTATTTTGTTTGAAAACAAATCTGCCTTTAGCACTTATTTAGGAACATACTAGTTACCTTTGAGGTCACTGGTAATATGTTAAGTAGTCTACGAAAACTTTTAAGATACTCATCAAATAACGTCTTAAAAATAGCCAAAATTACCTTTTTTCAAACTTCATGACACAATATCTCAAATCTAATAATATGATGGAGAAATTCGGATTCAGAAAGGCTCAAAACTTAAAAAAACGTTTAGCTTGGTCTTTTTCAAAAATTTGTCGAAATGCGTAATCAATAAAGGGGACTTTTTAGTACTTTTCTATTCTTTAACTGGTACTTTTTGAGTTTTCTTTAATGATGAACCTAGAATAACCTAGAACCTAGACCAATTGTTCTAATATTCAACGAGAGTTTCCAGAACCACGGGAAAATGCACACATTTATATAAATTTATTAGATCAAACACTAGATAGTTACGTTTTACAATATTATGTAGGAGTAGGAATATGCATGTGAAAAGGCACAAATAAACTACTAGATACAATCGAGTTTTGTAAATGTGGCATGTATTATGTACAGGGCAACCAAATCTAATTGAGCTAGAACTGAACTAAAACTGAACTAGAACTGAACTAGAAACTGAACTAGAACTGAACTAGAACTGAACTAGAACTGAACTAGAACTGAACTAGAACTAGAACTGAACTAGAACTGAACTAGAAACTGAACTAGAACTGAACTAGAACTGAACTAGAACTGAACTAGACTGAACTAGACTGAACTAGAACTGAACTAGAACTGAACTAGAACTGAACTAGAACTGAACTAGAACTGAACTAGAACTGAACTAGAACTGAACTAGAACTGAACTAGAACTGAACTAGAACTGAACTAGAACTGAACTAGAACTGAACTAGAACTGAACTAGAACTGAACTAGAACTGAACTAGAACTGAACTAGAACTGAACTAGAACTGAACTAGAACTGAACTAGAACTGAACTAGAACTGAACTAGAACTGAACTAGAACTGAACTAGAACTGAACTAGAACTGAACTAGAACTGAACTAGAACTGAACTAGAACTGAACTAGAACTGAACTAGAACTGAACTAGAACTGAACTAGAACTGAACTAGAACTGAACTAGAACTGAACTAGAACTGAACTAGAACTGAACTAGAACTGAACTAGAACTGAACTAGAACTGAACTAGAACTGAACTAGAACTGAACTAGAACTGAACTAGAACTGAACTAGAACTGAACTAGAACTGAACTAGAACTGAACTAGAACTGAACTAGAACTGAACTAGAACTGAACTAGAACTGAACTAGAACTGAACTAGAACTGAACTAGAACTGAACTAGAACTGAACTAGAACTGAACTAGAACTGAACTAGAACTGAACTAGAACTGAACTAGAACTGAACTAGAACTGAACTAGAACTGAACTAGAACTGAACTAGAACTGAACTAGAACTGAACTAGAACTGAACTAGAACTGAACTAGAACTGAACTAGAACTGAACTAGAACTGAACTAGAACTGAACTAGAACCGAACTAGAACCGAACTAGAACCTGAACTAGAACTGAACTAGAACTGAACTAGAACTGAACTGAACTAGAACTGAACTAGAACTGAACTAGAACTGAACTAGAACTGAACTAGAACTGCACCAATATGTTCTAACAAATCGTTGACAAAATTCGTTAAATTGTCTGAAATGGATAAATAGTCAACTCACAGCGATATGCTAGTGCAACTTTTTGGTTGCCCTGATGATATAGTTTGTTAAGACTAAGAACAAATTTTGTTAACGCACCCGTAAGAGATAGAGTTTGAAATTCTGATATCCTGTTATGTAAACCCATACACATGTTTGTACATATACACATTTATTTGTATCCGTATGTTATTAACACTCTCAGTGGGGAGTTGAACAGAATTTTTTTAATTTTCTAAATTGTTGTTCTATCCCATAGACAACAGAATTAGTGTATAAATTAAGGGGGAATTGAAATGATCAAAGGTAATGCAAAAAGTAATGGTTTAAGTAAAAATTGGAATAATGCAAATTTAGCTTTATTTTTATTGAGGAGGTGAAGCTTTAACACTTTAAAAATTTTACAATAATGCTTGATTTCTGTTAACTTTTTATGCTTATAAAGGAAATATTAAATTTTTATGTGCATTTAAAAAATATGACATGTTTATTTTTATTTGTTCCTTATATCTTTATAAAATGAAATTTACTTTAGTTATAATGTATGTATTAGGGGGGTATGATTTCGAATTATTGGATTTACATTATTTTTTTCTTTCAAAAGATTAATAAAGACCAAGTCTGTCAGTATTGTAGTTTTGTAACAAGTTTCATTAATCCTTAAGCTGATCCTTAAAAATTAGAAATGAAAACAGTCACCCTAATTTTCAAACAAAAAAAAAAAAGTTATAACAAAATACTACTGTTCACGTTTGTTTTATTTTTATGTTTCAACAAAAATAAAAACAATTTTTCTTTTATGATTTTTTAATGAGATCATAAACAAGATATACTAACAGTAGTATGTACATGATAAAGGGTTGCTTGACATTTACAATCTGTAAAAATAATAATGAAAAAATAAGAAAATAAAGGTCAGCAACATTGACACTTTTGAAATAAAAATAAATGTCTGTCTTTCCGTCCGTCCGTCCGTCCGTCCGTCCGTCCGTCTATCTCTCTGTCGATAAAAATGAATGATAAATATAAAAACAAAATTAAGAATGCTGTTTGTGTCGTATTCAACAAAAATTCCTGTTTTAATGAAGCTTATCAAGGTATTAAGAAGAATAATAATACTTGAAAGTTATATGAAAAAAGGTACAATTTGAAACATGCAAAGGATTAAGTTGAGAGGACATTAACGATCATAAAGTAAGCTATTCAAAAGGGCCCTGCACTAAGGATCGATTGTGTTCAATTTGATGTTTCTGCTTGAATTATTATAGACAAAAAGAAGGGATTGTCGACCCCGGTTTCTGAAAGTACCAAAAAGTCCCCCCATAGAAAAGTACCAATTTATTCCAAATACCCAATACGTACGTTTTTACGCCTTAAACTTTTATTTTATTTGCCAAAAAAGTACCAAATTTCAAAAAATCAAATTTTTGTCTTTAGTTTAGAAGTAAACAAATGGATGCTAAAAAAAGTACCAAGATTCACTTTTTAAGCGAATTCTGAATCCTCATAGATACTGAAGTCTATTTAGGTATGTACGTCCGTCTGTCTTGCCCGCTGTCAGTCTGTCCGTATTTTTGTTGAAAACAATTTTCCTATTGCAACATCGGTTCATGAGCAACAGAGATATAGGCGAATTTTGAATAAATTTCGGATCCTATGTTTTTAGATGTAACAAAAATCAACAGAAACACATAATAATACCTATAATATTGTACTGACATAAGGTTTAAATATTTCTTTTGGAATTTGTCTAAAATTTTCTAAAAAAAAAGTTTACTCAGCGATATTATCATTAGAGAAAGATGAATAACATGGCGTAACCAAGTTACAGCATGCATACATATTTTATTATTTGAATTGTATAAATATTTCAAAACCCTACTACCGTTCGTTAAACCCAGGCATGGAAAACTCAGTACTTTAGTAATTTTTTTTTAAATAGTCCACAAAATAGTCAATAGTTTGTAGTCAGCAGTCTAGTCTATAGTCTAGTCTATAGTCTAGTCTATAGTCTAGTCTATAGTCTAGTCTATAGTCTAGTCTATAGTATAAAATTGAATTTTGGTGGGAAACAAAAGTGATCACAGGCCTTCCGTTTAGCCAGAAAATGGACTTTTATGTTTTCACTAAAAAATTGCATTTTGATGAGTAATAAAAGTGATCACAGATTTTAATCCTTTTTGACCTATGGTCTTCCGTTTAGCCAGAAAATGGACTTTTATGTTTTCACTCAAAAACTAATTTTTGGTGGGAAAAAAAAGTGATCACAGATTTTAATCCTTTTGGCCCTAGGGCCTTCCGTTTAGCCAGAAAATGGACTTTTATGTTTTCACTAAAAAATTGCACTTTGGTGAGTAATAAAAGTGATCACAGATTTTAATCCTTTTGGCTCTAGGGCCTTCCGTTTAGCCAGAAAATGGACTTTTATGTTCTCACTAAAAAAATGAATTTTGGTGGGAAACCAAAGTGATCACAGATTTTAATCCTTTTGGCCCTAGGGCCTTCCGTTTAGCCAGAAAATGGACTTTTATGTTTTCACTCAAAAACTGAATTTTGGTGGGAAACAAAAGTGATTGCAGATTTTAATCCTTTTGGCCTTCCGTTTAGCCAGAAAATGGACTTTAATGTTTTCACTAAAAAATGAGTTTTGGTGGAAAGTGATCACAGATCTTAATCCTTTTTGCCCTAGGGCCTTCCGTTTAGCCAGAAAGTGAATTTTGGTGGGAATCAAAAGTGATAACAGATTTTAATCCTTTTGGGCCTAGGGCCTTCCGTTTAGCCAGAAAATGGACTTTTATATTTTCACTCAAAAACTGAATTTTGGTGGGAAACAAAAGTGATCACAGATTTTAATCCTTTTGGCCCTAGGGCCTTCCGTTTAGCCAGAAAATGGATATTTATGTTTTCACTAAAAAAATGAATTTTGGTGGGAAACCAAAATGCTCACAGATTTTAATCCTTTTGGCCCTAGGGCCTTCCGTTTAGCCAGAAAATGGACTTTTATGTTTTCACTAAAAAAATGAATTTTGGTGGGAAACCCAAGTGATCACAGATTTTAATCCTTTTGGCCCTAGGGCCTTCCGTTTAGCCAGAAAATGGACTTTTATGTTTTCACTAAAAAAATGAATTTTGGTGGGAAACCAAAGTGATCACAGATTTAAATCCTTTTGGGCCTAGGGCCTTCCGTTTAGCCAGAAAATGGACTTTTATGTTTTCACTAAAAAAATGAATTTTGGTGGGAAACCAAAGTGATCACAGATTTTAATCCTTTTGGGCCTAGTGCCTTCCGTTTAGCCAGAAAATGGATATTTATGTTTTCACTAAAAAAATGAATTTTGGTGGGAAACCAAAGTGATCACAGATTTTAATCCTTTTTGCCCTAGGGCCTTCCGTTTAGCCAGAAAATGGACTTTTATGTTTTCACTCAAAAAATTGAATTTTGGTGGGAAACCAAAGTGATCACAGATTTTAATCCTTTTGGGCCTAGGGCCTTCCGTTTAGCCAGAAAATGGACTTTTATGTTTTCACTAAAAAATGAGTTTTGGTGGGAAACCAAAGTGATCACAGATTTTAATCCTTTTTGCCCTAGAGCCTTCCGTTTAGCCAGAAAATGGACTTTTATGTTTTCACTCAAAAACTGAATTTTGGTGAGAATCAAAAGTGTCAAGATTTTAATCCTTTTGGGCCTAGCCAGAAAATTGACTTTTATGTTTTCACTAAAAAAAATAATTTTGGTGGGAAACCAAAGTGATCACAGATTTTAATCCTTTTGGGCCTAGGGCCTTCCGTTTAGCCAGAAAATGACTTTTATGTTTTCACTAAAAAAATGAATTTTGGTGGGAAACCAAAGTGATCACAGATTTTAATCCTTTTTGCCCTAGGGCCTTCCGTTTAGCCAGAAAATGGACCTTTATGTTTTCACTAAAAAAATGAATTTTGGTGGGAAACCCAAGTGATCACAGATTTTAATCCTTTTTGGCCCTAGGGCCTTCCGTTTAGCCAGAAAATGGACTTTTATGTTTTCACTAAAAAAATGAATTTTGGTGGGAAACCAAAGTGATCACAGATTTTAATCCTTTTGGGCCTAGGGCCTTCCGTTTAGCCAGAAAATGGACTTTTATGTTTTCACTAAAAAAATGAATTTTGGTGGGAAACCAAAGTGATCACAGATTTTAATCCTTTTGGGCCTAGGGCCTTCCGTTTAGCCAGAAAATGGACTTTTATGTTTTCACTAAAAAAATGAATTTTGGTGGGAAACCAAAGTGATCACAGATTTTAATCCTTTTGGCCCTAGGGCCTTCCGTTTAGCCAGAAAATGGATATTTATGTTTTCACTAAAAAAATGAATTTTGGTGGGAAACCAAAATGATCACAGATTTTAATCCTTTTGGCCCTAGGGCCTTCCGTTTAGCCAGAAAATGGACTTTTATGTTTTCACTCAAAAAATTGAATTTTGGTGGGAAACAGAAGTGATCACAGATTTTAATCCTTTTTGCCCTAGGGCCTTCCGTTTAGCCAGAAAATTTACTTTTATGTTTTCACTAAAAAAATGAATTTTGGTGGGAAACCAAAGTGATCACAGATTTTAATCCTTTTGGCCCTAGGGCCTTCCGTTTAGCCAGAGAATGGACTTTTATGTTTTCACTCAAAAAATTGAATTTTGGTGGGAAACAGAAGTGATCACAGATTTTAATCCTTTTTGCCCTAGGGCCTTCCGTTTAGCCAGAAATGGACTTTTATGTTTTTACTCAAAAATTGAATTTTGGTGGGAAACAGAAGTGATCACAGATTTTAATCCTTTTGGGCCTAGGGCCTTCCGTTTAGCCAGAAAATGGACTTTTATGTTTTCACTAAAAAAATGAATTTTGGTGGGAAACCAAAGTGATCACAGATTTTAATCCTTTTGGGCCTAGGGCCTTCCGTTTAGCCAGAAAATGGACTTTTATGTTTTCACTAAAAAAATTAATTTTGGTGGGAAACCAAAGTGATCACAGATTTTAATCCTTTTGGGCCTAGGGCCTTCCGTTTAGCCAGAAAATGGACTTTTTGTTTTCACTAAAAAAATGAATTTTGGTGGGAAACAGAAGTGATCACAGATTTTAATCCTTTTTGCCCTAGGGCCTTCCGTTTAGCCAGAAAATGGACTTTTATTTTTTCACTAAAAAATTGCATTTTGGTGAGTAATAAAAGTGATCACAGATTTTAATTGTTTTTGACCTAGGGCCTTCCGTTTAGCCAGAAAATGGACTTTTATGTTTTCACTAAAAAAATGAATTTTGGTGGGAAACCCAAGTGATCACAGATTTTAATCCTTTTGGCCCTAGGACCTTCCGTTTAGCCAGAAAATGGACTTTTATGTTTTCACTAAAAAAATGAATTTTGGTGGGAAACCAAAGTGATCACAGATTTTAATCCTTTTGGGCCTAGAGCCTTCCGTTTAGCCAGAAAATAAACTTTTATGTTTTCACTAAAAAAATGAATTTTGGTGGGAAACCAAAGTGATCACAGATTTTAATCCTTTTGGGCCTAGGGCCTTCCGTTTAGCCAGAAAATGGACTTTTATGTTTTCACTAAAAAAATGAATTTTGGTGGGAAACCAAAGTGATCACAGATTTTAATCCTTTTTGCCCTAGGGCCTTCCGTTTAGCCAGAAAATGGACCTTTATGTTTTCACTAAAAAAATGAATTTTGGTGGGAAACCAAAGTGATCACAGATTTTTATCCTTTTGGGCCTAGGGCCTTCCGTTTAGCCAGAAAATTTACTTTTATGTTTTCACTAAAAAAATGAATTTTGGTGGGAAACCAAAGTGATCACAGATTTTAATCCTTTTGGCCCTAGGGCCTTCCGTTTAGCCAGAGAATGGACTTTTATGTTTTCACTCAAAAAATTGAATTTTGGTGGGAAACAGAAGTGATCACAGATTTTAATCCTTTTTGCCCTAGGGCCTTCCGTTTAGCCAGAAATGGACTTTTATGTTTTTACTCAAAAATTGAATTTTGGTGGGAAACAGAAGTGATCACAGATTTTAATCCTTTTGGGCCTAGGGCCTTCCGTTTAGCCAGAAAATGGACTTTTATGTTTTCACTAAAAAAATGAATTTTGGTGGGAAACCAAAGTGATCACAGATTTTAATCCTTTTGGGCCTAGGGCCTTCCGTTTAGCCAAAAAATGGACTTTTATGTTTTCACTAAAAAAATGAATTTTGGTGGGAAACCAAAGTGATCACAGATTTTAATCCTTTTGGGCCTAGGGCCTTCCGTTTAGCCAGAAAATGGACTTTTATGTTTTCACTAAAAAAATGAATTTTGGTGGGAAACAGAAGTGATCACAGATTTTAATCCTTTTTGCCCTAGGGCCTTCCGTTTAGCCAGAAAATGGACTTTTATTTTTTCACTAAAAAATTGCATTTTGGTGAGTAATAAAAGTGATCACAGATTTTAATTGTTTTTGACCTAGGGCCTTCCGTTTAGCCAGAAAATGGACTTTTATGTTTTCACTAAAAAAATGAATTTTGGTGGGAAACCCAAGTGATCACAGATTTTAATCCTTTTGGCCCTAGGGCCTTCCGTTTAGCCAGAAAATGGACTTTTATGTTTTCACTAAAAAAATGAATTTTGGTGGGAAACCAAAGTGATCACAGATTTTAATCCTTTTGGGCCTAGGGCCTTCCGTTTAGCCAGAAAATAAACTTTTATGTTTTCACTAAAAAAATGAATTTTGGTGGGAAACCAAAGTGATCACAGATTTTAATCCTTTTGGGCCTAGGGCCTTCCGTTTAGCCAGAAAATGGACTTTTATGTTTTCACTAAAAAAATGAATTTTGGTGGGAAACCAAAGTGATCACAGATTTTAATCCTTTTTGCCCTAGGGCCTTCCGTTTAGCCAGAAAATGGACCTTTATGTTTTCACTAAAAAAATGAATTTTGGTGGGAAACCAAAGTGATCACAGATTTTTATCCTTTTGGGCCTAGGGCCTTCCGTTTAGCCAGAAAATGGACTTTTATGTTTTCACTAAAAAAATGAATTTTGGTGGGAAACAGAAGTGATCACAGATTTTAATCCTTTTGGCCCTAGGGCCTTCCGTTTAGCCAGAAAATGGATATTTATGTTTTCACTAAAAAAATGAATTTTGGTGGGAAACCAAAGTGATCACAGATTTTAATCCTTTTGGGCCTAGGGCCTTCCGTTTAGCCAGAAAATGGACTTTTATGTTTTCACTAAAAAAATGAATTTTGGTGGGAAACCAAAATGATCACAGATTTTAATCCTTTTTGCCCTAGGGCCTTCCGTTTAGCCAGAGAATGGACTTTTATGTTTTCACTCAAAAAATTGAAGTGATCACAGATTTTAATCCTTTTTGCCCTAGGGCCTTCCGTTTAGCCAGAAAATGGACTTTTATGTTTTCACTCAAAAACTGAATTTTGGTGAGAATCAAAAGTGTCAAGATTTTAATCCTTTTGGGCCTAGCCAGAAAATGGACTTTTATGTTTTCACTAAAAAAAATAATTTTGGTGGGAAACCAAAGTGATCACAGATTTTAATCCTTTTGGGCCTAGGGCCTTCCGTTTAGCCAGAAAATGACTTTTATGTTTTCACTAAAAAAATGAATTTTGGTGGGAAACCAAAGTGATCACAGATTTTAATCCTTTTTGCCCTGGAGCCTTCCGTTTAGCCAGAAAATGGACTTTTATGTTTTCACTCAAAAACTGAATTTTGGTGGGAATCAAAAGTGATCACAGATTTTAATCCTTTTGGGCCTAGGGCCTTCCGTTTAGCCAGAAAATGGACTTTTATGTTTTCACTAAAAAAATGAATTTTGGTGGGAAACCAAAGTGATCACAGATTTTAATCCTTTTGGCCCTAGGGCCTTCCGTTTAGCCAGAAAATGGATATTTATGTTTTCACTAAAAAAATTAATTTTGGTGGGAAACCAAAGTGATCACAGATTTTAATCCTTTTTGCCCTGGAGCCTTCCGTTTAGCCAGAAAATGGACTTTTATGTTTTCACTCAAAAACTGAATTTTGGTGGGAATCAAAAGTGATCACAGATTTTAATCCTTTTGGGCCTAGGGCCTTCCGTTTAGCCAGAAAATGGACTTTTATGTTTTCACTAAAAAAATGAATTTTGGTGGGAAACCAAAGTGATCACAGATTTTAATCCTTTTGGCCCTAGGACCTTCCGTTTAGCCAGAAAATGGACTTTTATGTTTTCACTCAAAAATTGAATTTTGGTGGGAAACAGAAGTGATCACAGATTTTAATCCTTTTGGCCCTAGGGCCTTCCGTTTAGCCAGAAAATGGACTTTTATGTTTTCACTAAAAAAATGAATTTTGGTGGGAAACCAAAGTGATCACAGATTTTTATCCTTTTGGTCCTAGGGCCTTCCGTTTAGCCAGAAAATGGACTTTTATGTTTTCACTAAAAATTGAATTTTGGTGGGAAACCAAAGTGATCACAGATTTTAATCCTTTTGGCGCTAGGGCCTTCCGTTTAGCCAGAAAATGGACTTTTATGTTTTCACTCAAAAATTGAATTTTGGTGGGAAACAGAAGTGATCACAGATTTTAATCCTTTTGGGCCTAGGGCCTTCCGTTTAGCCAGAAAATGGACTTTTATGTTTTCACTAAAAAAATGAATTTTGGTGGGAAACCAAAGTGATCACAGATTTTAATCCTTTTGGGCCTAGGGCCTTCCGTTTAGCCAGAAAATGGACTTTTATGTTTTCACTCAAAAACTGAATTTTGGTGGGAATCAAAAGTGATCACAGATTTTAATCCTTTTGGGCCTAGGGCCTTCCGTTTAGCCAGAAAATGGACTTTTATTTTTTCACTAAAAAATTGCATTTTGGTGAGTAATAAAAGTGATCACAGATTTTAATTGTTTTTGACCTAGGGCCTTCCGTTTAGCCAGAAAATGGACTTTTATGTTTTCACTAAAAATTGAATTTTGGTGGGAAACCAAAGTGATCACAGATTTTAATCCTTTTGGCGCTAGGGCCTTCCGTTTAGCCAGAAAATGGACTTTTATGTTTTCACTCAAAAATTGAATTTTGGTGGGAAACAGAAGTGATCACAGATTTTAATCCTTTTTGCCCTAGGGCCTTCCGTTTAGCCAGAAAATGGACTTTTATTTTTTCACCAAAAAATTGCATTTTGGTGAGTAATAAAAGTGATCACAGATTTTAATTGTTTTTGACCTAGGGCCTTCCGTTTAGCCAGAAAATGGACTTCTATGTTTTCACTAAAAAAATGAATTTTGGTGGGAAACCAAAGTGATCACAGATTTTAATCCTTTTTGCCCTAGGGCCTTCCGTTTAGCCAGAAAATGGACTTTTATGTTTTCACTAAAAAATTGCATTTTGGTGAGTAATAAAAGTGATCACAGATTTTAATTGTTTTTGACCTAGGGCCTTCCGTTTAGCCAGAAAATGGACTTTTATGTTTTCACTAAAAAAATGAATTTTGGTGGGAAACAGAAGTGATCACAGATTTTAATCCTTTTTGCCCTAGGGCCTTCCGTTTAGCCAGAAAATGGACTTTTATTTTTTCACTAAAAAATTGCATTTTGGTGAGTAATAAAAGTGATCACAGATTTTAATTGTTTTTGACCTAGGGCCTTCCGTTTAGCCAGAAAATGGACTTTTATGTTTTCACTCAAAAACTGAATTTTGGTGGGAAACCAAAGTGATCACAGATTTTAATCCTTTTGGGCCTAGGGCCTTCCGTTTAGCCAGAAAATGGACTTTTATGTTTTCACTAAAAAAATGAATTTTGGTGGGAATCAAAAGTGATCACAGATTTTAATCCATTTGGGCCTAGGGCCTTCCGTTTAGCCAGAAAATGGACTTTTATGTTTTCACTAAAAAATTGCATTTTGGTGAGTAATAAAAGTGATCACAGATTTTAATCCTGTTGACCCTAGGGCCTTCCGTTTAGCCAGAAAATATGTTTTCACTCAAAAAATTGAATTTTGGTGGGAATCAAAAGTGATCACAGATTTTAATCCTTTTGGGCCTAGGGCCTTCCGTTTAGCCAGAAAATGGACTTTTATGTTTTCAGTAAAAAAATGAATTTTGGTGGGAAACCAAAGTGATCACAGATTTTAATCCTTTTTGCCCTAGGGCCTTCCGTTTAGCCAGAAAATGGACTTTTATGTTTTCACTAAAAAATTGCATTTTGGTGAGTAATAAAAGTGATCACATATTTTAATCCTTTTTGCCCTAGGGAGTTCTGTTTAGCCAGAAAATGGACTTTTATGTTTTCACTAAAAAAATGAATTTTGGTGGCAAACAATAGTGATCACAGATTTTAATCCTTTTGGCCCTAGGACCTTCCGTTTAGCCAGAAAATGGACTTTTATGGTTTCATTCAAAAACTGAGTTTTGGTGGGAAACAAAAGTGATCACAGATTTTAATCCTTTTGGCCCTAGGGCCTTCCGTTTAGCCAGAAAATGGACTTTTATGTTTTCAGTAAAAAAATGAATTTTGGTGGGAAACCAAAGTGATCACAGATTTTAATCCTTTTTGCCCTAGGGCCTTCCGTTTAGCCAGAAAATGGACTTTTATGTTTTCACTAAAAAATTGCATTTTGGTGAGTAATAAAAGTGATCACATATTTTAATCCTTTTTGCCCTAGGGCGTTCTGTTTAGCCAGAAAATGGACTTTTATGTTTTCACTAAAAAAATGAATTTTGGTGGCAAACAATAGTGATCACAGATTTTAATCCTTTTGGCCCTAGGACCTTCCGTTTAGCCAGAAAATGGACTTTTATGTTTTGACCCAAAATTCGAATTTTGGAAGGAAATAAAAGTGATCACAGATTTTAATCCTTTTGGCCCTAGGGCCTTCCGTTTAGCCAGAAAATGGACTTTTATGTTTTCACTCAAAAACTGAATTTTGGTGGGAAACCAAAGTGATCACACATTTTAATCCTTTTGGCCCTAGGGCCTTCCGTTTAGCCAGAAAATGGACTTTTATGTTTTCACTAAAAAAAGAAGTTTTGGTGGGAAACAAAAGTGATCACAGATTTTAATCCTTTTGGCCCTAGGACTTTCCGTTTAGCCAGAAAATGGACTTTTATGTTTTGACCCAAAAATCGAATTTTGGAAGGAAATAAAAGTGATCACAGATTTTAATCCTTTTGACCCTACGGCCTTCCGTTTAGCCAGAAAAGTGATTACAGATTTTAATCCTTTTGGCCCTAGGGCCTTCCGTTTAGCCAGAAAATGGACTCAATGGAATCAATTTTAGTGGGAAACTATAGAACCGCAGCTCCACATCTGAAGAGCAGCATTTGGATCGCTGGCCATAGTTTGCCGACTGTACTAGACTATAGACTGGACTCTCTAGTCTATAGTCTAGTCTATAGTCTAGTCTATAGTCTAGTCTATTGTCTAGTCTATAGTCTAGTCTATAGTCTAGTATATAGTCTAGTCTATAGTCTAGTATAGTCTAGTCTATAGTCTAGTCTATAGTCTAGTCTATAGTCTAGTCTATAGTCTAGTCTATAGTCTAGTCTATAGTCTAGTCTATAGTCTAGTCTATAGTCTAGTCTATAGTCTAGTCTATAGTCTAGTCTATAGTCTAGTCTATAGAGTCTATAGTCTAGTCTATAGTCTAGTCTATAGTCTAGTCTATAGTCTAGATAGTCTAGTCTATAGTCTAGTCTATAGTCTAGTCTATAGTCTAGTCTATAGTCTAGTCTATAGTCTAGTCTATAGTCTAGTCTATAGTCTAGTCTATAGTCTAGTCTATAGTCTAGTCTATAGTCTAGTCTATAGTCTAGTCTATATAGTTATAGTCTATAGTCTAGTCTATAGTCTAGTCTATAGTCTAGTCTATAGTCTAGTCTATAGTCTAGTCTATAGTCTAGTCTATAGTCTAGTCTATAGTCTAGTCTATAGTCTAGTCTATAGTCTAGTCTATAGTCTAGTCTATAGTCTAGTCTATAGTCTAGTCTATAGTCTAGTCTATAGTCTAGTCTATAGTCTAGTCTATAGTCTGGTCTATAGTCTAGTCTATAGTCTATAGTCTAGTCTATAGTCTAGTCTATAGTCTAGTCTATAGTCTAGTCTATAGTCTAGTCTATAGTCTAGTCTATAGTCTAGTCTATAGTCTAGTCTATAGTCTAGTCTATAGTCTAGTCTATAGTCTAGTCTATAGTCTAGTCTATAGTCTAGTCTATAGTCTAGTCTATAGTCTAGTCTATAGTCTAGTCTATAGTCTAGTCTATAGTCTAGTCTATAGTCTAGTCTATAGTCTAGTCTATAGTCTAGTCTAGTCTATAGTCTAGTCTATAGTCTAGTCTAGTCTAGTCTAGTAGTCTATAGTCTAGTCTATAGTCTAGTCTATAGTCTAGTCTATAGTCTAGTCTAGTCTAGTCTATAGTCTAGTCTATAGTCTAGTCTATAGTCTAGTCTATAGTCTAGTCTATAGTCTAGTCTATAGTCTAGTCTATAGTCTAGTCTATAGTCTAGTCTATAGTCTATTGTCTAGTCTATAGTCTAGTCTATAGTCTAGTCTATAGTCTAGTCTATAGTCTAGTCTATAGTCTAGTCTATAGTCTAGTCCAACGGTTCCCAAATGGGGGTCCGCGGACCCCTAGTGGTCCGTAGTAAATCCTAGGGGTCCGCGAAGACGAACGAAAAAAACCATGAATAAAATTTTTTGGTGACTTTTTGAATTTTATTTTTTCGGTTGTTTATCAGGAAGAAGCTACCCCTACAAATTTATTGTATAACTTTTATAAAGTAAAGTACACCTGTCCCTCGTTTTGCACGATAGATACGTTCCCGAGAAAATCGTGTAAAACGAATTCAAAAAAATTTGTATGGAAAATCGTGTAAAACGAAAAATTACAAAAACTGGTATATACATATATTATTTTTTTTAATATAATTTTATTTTTTTTAATGTGAATAACGTAACAAAGCAACCCAGCAAAAAATAATTTATGTCATACTTTACAAACGACATCTTAATCACATCTAAAAATGCGATTGCATACTTTTCGCTTTTATAAACCAAACATATCCTTACAAATGAAAACACAGTTAAAAATGAGGAAAGAGATGTAGAAAAGTCACTACAAACAACATATTCGAAGTACTTCAAATTTTGATGGAAAACCAATGAAATTTACATATGCGTGGTTTATTTTTGACATATAAATATCGGATTTTTACAGCTTCTAAAGATAAGATTAGATGTAGTTCAAAGTTGTCAAAAATGAACAACATCCTTCCAATGACACGCTAATGTAAAATTCATAGGTTTTTCATCTGAATTTTAAGCACTTCGGGTTACTAGTTGTGATGAAAATTCTACATCTTTTTCCACACTTTTTTTGCTGGGAAACAAAAGAAAACAATTTCATTTTATTTAACAAGCAAAACAGTTATAAAATTCATAAAACTTAAAAATTAAATGCAATACAAATAAGAGAAAACCCAAAAATAATAATATAAAAATATTATTAGCGAAAAATCAATACATAAACTGTTAAGCAAAAAAAATTATATTCAACCAATTTCAGTATATGTATGTACCTACATAAACGGGGAATTCCCTTTTAAATATCGTTGATTATTATCGTTATTAATAAAAACAGTTAAATTAAGGAAATTCCCTTTCTAATGCCATTATTAATGTTGCCATAATAATATTTATTATCTGTATTTTTAATAAAATAGTTAAATACCCAGCAAAAAAACTTCCAAAGAAGCGAAAAAGAAGTAGAATTTACTCCATGGAAGTACTGAAAAAGACCCGAAGAAGTGATAATTTTAACACAGGCTTGTCATAGGATGGCTGTCCTTTTTATTTGTTTCCAAATTCACTACTTCTAAAGTCAATCTCAAGAAGTAATTTTAATGCTCTTTTTTTTGGAAGTTATTCGGAAGTGAAATTGTAGTATTATATAATACAACTAATTTGACTTAAATAAGTTTAACATTAATTAGGGTAATAGACACATTTAATACAAAAGTCCATATACAAAATTTTGTATCTCATAAAAATGTAAGAACAAAAAATATATCTTCAACATTGAAAAAATAATTTCGCTTCTTCGGAAGTCTTTAAACATCACTTCCTCAGAAGGTAAAAAAAATTCAATTAGTATATACTACTTTTGAAGTGGTGATAAATGTTATTCTTTTGGAAGTACTTCGTTTTATTTTTGCTGGGTCTCAGTAAATAAATGTTTTTTTAGTTATTTTCTTCTATAAATTGTGTCAAAAGCTTGTTTTCATTTAAATAAAAAAATCGTGCAAAACGAGGTATTTTTCATTCCTCGATTTACACGAGAAATAAAAAAATCGTGTTAAATCGAAATCGTGCAAAACAAGTATCGTGCAAAACGAGGGATAGGTGTACTGCGTGTTTTGTAATTTTTATTTCCTGTATATGTATTGAAATAATGGTTTTTATTTCAGACAAATAATACTCTGCTTTACAATTAAATTAGGGATACTGGTATTCCGGAGTATGAAGTTCAATTCAAAGACAAGCTTATTACAGATTTATGTTTATCAAATTGTAAGCAAAAGTGTTCTCGTTTGAAAGGACTAAAATTATATATTTCCAAAACAGAGGTGACTCTTCCAATCCGACGTGATACACAGATTTTAACTTGATTTTGTCGACCAATACATATTATTAAATTAACATCAGAAAATCCATAGCGTTTCGCGTAAATATGTAGCCAAAAACCATGAAGTAAAATAATTCGTTGGTATTTTAAAATTCAAATTTAAGTTCCAAATTCACAGTACTTTAACAAAGAGTTCAAATCATATATTATGCGGATAACGCATTCCGCAACAACATAGAAGAAGTCCAACTTTCTTATATTATTTTCCCGAAAACTTAGCTCACTTACTCAGTTCACCCTTTGCAATCGCAACAATTTTTTGAAACGTGACTCCTTAAGCACATGTGACAATATTTGATAAAGAAACCTTTTCGCTACCTTGAACATAACATCATGTTAACATATCAATGTACGGGAATATTTTATAGATATGACATCTCTACATTTATTAGACCTAGGGATTAATGAACTAGGTCAATTTTCGGATGGACAATTATTTAGAACAATAAGATATCAAAATATGTATGGGGGTCCGCGAAATTAAATAAGTTCTTCAAGGGGTCCGCGAAGTAAAAATCTGTGGGAACCGCTGGTCTAGTCTATAGTCTAGTCTATAGTCTAGTCTATAGTCTAGTCTATAGTCTAGTCTATTGTCTAGTCTATTGTCTAGTCTATTGTCTAGTCTATTGTCTAGTCTATTGTCTAGTCTATTGTCTAGTCTATGTAGTCTATTGTCTATTGTCTAGTCTATTGTCTAGTCTATTGTCTAGTCTATAGTCTAGTCTATAGTCTAGTCTATAGTCTAGTCTATAGTCTAGTCTATAGTCTAGTCTATAGTCTAGTCTATAGTCTAGCCTAGTCTAGTCTATAGTCTAGTCTATAGTCTAGTCTATAGTCTAGTCTATAGTCTAGTCTATAGTCTAGTCTATAGTCTAGTCTATAGTCTAGTCTATAGTCTAGTCTATAGTCTATAGTAAAAAAGGACTGTTTTTGTTAGAAGTTAGTACAACTTCAAAATTTAAATTTTCCATGCCAGGTTAACCCTATTTATTTTCTAAAGAATTTGTCAAGTGTTTTTATTTGTGCAAATAAAATTTTAGTAAAACTAATTTAAATATAAATTGAACTGAATTTTAAACGAATGATTGATGTTTTCTATTACGTTCTATAGTCCCTCTTGTGTTGGGAGTTGTATTCGGTTCAAATAAATATCAATAGCTTGCAATGAAATGCAACATTTGTAGCATAAAACTTTAGAGATATAAAGCTATTTGAAGTGGGTGGCAAAATAAAAGGACAAAAATACCTTTTGCAACAATGTAAGGATATTGATGTCAAGAAATCAATAGATTTGATTGATACACCTTGACAACAATATAGAAACTGACAAGTGGCATAAAAAAATTTGTACAAAAATACTTAAAAGTACCCTTACACCTAAGAGAAGAAGTATAAGTACGTCTTTTGAAACATGTCTGCAATTTACACACAGTAATAAATACTACATATTTTAGCAGGATTTCATCTTAAATTATAACATTATTTTCAGTTGGGTGGTGTTTTTCCTTTTGAGTGCATAATTTAAATACGAGCATTTGCAATATAAGAGTGTTGAAATTGTCTAAGGATTTCATTGATTTGTTAAGCTTTTAACTTGTGGTTTAGTGTATAAAATAGAAAAGTACTTTTGCACGTTTTGTACGACAGAAAAAAAGTTCTAAAACAAAGAGAAACGGAAAGGAAACTCATCCCGCCCCCCTTTGAGCAAAAATAAAACAAGTAGAAAGTTATGTTAAAATGTACATGCTACTTAAATTAGTACTAGTTTTTGGTACCCGTTTTTGGCGGATTTTTTTAATTATTTTATATAAAAAGTACCAAACAAATTTACTAGAATTACATTCTATTTAGTTCCGTTTATGTTGAATAATAATATTATAGAAAATTAAACAATTAACATTAGAAAAACAGAAAAGTACCATAAAGTTCCCCCTTTTTGTATTCCCATTTGTTATCAAGTTTAATATAATGAAAATAGTACCTAAAAGTTCCTTCATATGAGTTTTCATTCACTTAGTACTGTTCATGTTTAATTTCATATTTCTAGGTTTAGTATAATAAAAACTTCAAAAAGTACCTTTTGAAGAACGATCAAAAATACCACATTTTTAACGTTGTCCATTCTTCTTATCATATAGGACTACATTTTTAATTTCAAGCTAAAAAAGCATCAGAACTCAAAAGAAACTAAATAAAGTATATCCCTTCAAATTTCAAAAAGTACTTTTTAAAGAAGGAAAAAAGTACCACAGTTTTAACATTGTTAATACTTATCTTATAGCACTAAATCTTTAATTTAATGTTTCTCTGTTAATCTGTGTAAAAAATCAAAAAGAATCAAAACTCAAAAAGTACTACTTGAAAAATAAAAAAGTACCAAAAAGTCCCTTCAAAAGTTCTCATTCACTTAGGACCGTTTTAACGTTGTGAATTCTTATCATGTAGAACTACATCTTTAATTTCATGTTTCTGGGTTAATCTTTGTGAAAAGAAACAAAAAGTACCAAAACCCAAAAATTTACTATTGGGGAAACAAGAAAGTTTCAGCACGAAAAGTACCACAGTTTCAATCTTTTAAATTCTTATCAAATAGTTCCATATGTTTAATTTCACTTTTCTGCTTTAAGTCAAAAAGTACCAAAACTCAAAAAGTACAAAAGTCCCTTTTTATAAATTCTCATTCAATCTAAACCGTGTAGAATTTATATCACTTGTTTATGCTCAATATTATAGAAAAGTCAAAAAAGTACCATTTGCTTAACGAAAAAGTACCTAAGGTACTTTTTCTTATAATTACTAATTCCATTAGTACCATATGTGCTAAATTACATGTGTTTTGGTTCTATATCATAGAAAATTCATAAAAGTATCATTTGAAGAATGCAAAAGTACGAAACAATCCTTCTTGATTCAAAAAGTACCAGAGGTTCTCTCTTTCTCTCATAGATTCTCATTCCATTATGATTAACTACACGTGTTTTCCTTCCATATTGTAAAAAAATTAAAAAAAGTAACATTTCAAGAATGAAATACTTCCAAACGTCTCCTCTTATTTCAAATAGTACTTATAGAAAACGTACCGGAGTGGTCCATTCTCATAAATTCTCATTCAATCATCATTAGTTCCATACGTTTTGGTTTCATATTATAAATACATCACAAATGAACCATTTCAAGACTGAAAAAGTACCAAACGATCATTCTTTATTCAAAAAGTACCATTTGCTTTACTAAAAAGTACCAGAGGTTTACTCTCATTTATAGATTTTCATTCAACCATGATTAATTTCATACATTTGGCTTCCATATTGTAAAAAATTCATAAAAGTACCATTTCAAGAATGCAAAAGTACCAAACATTCCTTTTTAATTCAAAAAGTACAATTTACATAACGAAAAAGTACCAAAGGCTTTCTCTCTCATATATTATCATTCATTCATGATTAATTTCACGTGTTTTACTTCCATATTATAGAAACATCACAAATGAACCATTTCAAGACTGAAAAAGTACCAAACGATCATTCTTTATTCAAAAAGTACCATTTGCTTTACTAAAAAGTACCAGAGGTTTACTCTCATTTATAGATTTTCATTCAATCATGATTAATTTTATATTTTTGGCTTCCATATTGTAGAAAATTCATAAAAGTACCATTTCAAGAATGCAAAAGTACCAAACATTCCTTTTTAATTCAAAAAGTACAATTTGCATAACGAAAAAGTACCAAAGGCTCTCTCTCTCATATATTATCATTCATTCATGATTAATTTCACGTGTTTTGCTTCCATATTATAGTAACATCACAAATGAACCATTTCAAGATTGAAAAAGTACCAAACGATCATTCTTTATTCAAAAAGTACCATTTGCTTTACTAAAAAGTACCAGAGGTTTACTCTCATTTATAGATTTTCATTCAATCATGATTAATTTCATATCTTCGGCTTCCATATTGTAGAAATTTCATAAAAGTAACATTTCAAGAATGTAAAAGTACCAAACATTCCTTTTTAATTTAAAAAGTACCAGAGGTTCACCCTCTCATTCATTCAACATCAATTTCATGTGTTTTGGTTCCTTATTATAGAAATTTTAAAAAAGTACAATTTGAAGAACCACTAAAAGTATTAACGAAATTTTTAAAAAAGTACTTTTTGAAGAACGAAAATGTACTAGATTTTATCTAACGTAGATTCTAATTCAATCATGACTAAACTCATGTGTTTTGGTACCATATTATAAAAAGTTCCTCCCTAAAAATTTTACTTCAAACATTTGAAAAACAAACTATCATCTTGATGATAGTCTGTTCACAAAATAGTTTGCTTAGCCTTAATCCCCTGGAAGATACTTCTGCTTGACTGTCGCGATAGAAAAACTCGCAGGTATTGGTCGTTCTTTTCAAAATTCCCTATGTGTTGAAGGGTGTATCACAACTTAACATTTTATTAATATTTTGTTTAAGGGGATGAAAATAAAGCTAAAATTTTCTTACATTTCTTAGCAAAGGTAAAACTTAAACACTTAAACAGACACGCGTGTTAAAATGTCATTCAACTTGTTGTTTGCAGATAAAATAAAAAAAGTAAGAAATTTAAATAAAAAGCGACAACTATAAGTAAAACTAAACCAAAAACTTTTAAAGGGGCAATATGTTGTCAACGTAATAATAAATAAATGACAAATAAAGCAAAAGTTGTAGACAGGCAAGAGCGAAGAAATAATACTTTACAGCTGCTATAATATACATATATAACTACCCAGTAAAAACTTTCATTACCATGTAAGGGGTTAAAATGCTAAAATTTACTTACACAATAGCATTTTAAGTCATTATTTTAACACGGTGATGTCATTGGAGGCAAGTACTTACCACAAACGATTACAAGTAATTAGAAAAAGTAGTCATTGTAAATCGCATGAAAAAACGTATACAGCTTCTATATCTTTACTGGCAAGATGACTAATGAATTAGAAAGTATTTATATAATACATTATTAGTAAGACCTTATTAGACCACTTCTATGTAATCCAGGCGATATGTAGTAGTCATTGAAAAGTATGTTGTTAGGTAAGTAATTACAATTGAAAGCTATTACCCAGTTTTTGCTGGGTAGCTATACCCAGTGTGCTTTGCTACCCTAAAAACAATTTAAATAATTAACTTACTTTACAAATTTTGAAGATTCTAGATATACGATTTTTTGTATTTAATTGATGTGGGAGTTGCCACGCCCCTAAGAGTCGATTTGCCTATGTCCGTCTGTGTGTCCATGTAAACCTAGTGGGTACAGGTTGCAATTTTCAAGAAAATTTAATGAAATTTGCCAAATACTCTCCTTTTAACCCATGAACGAAGCCTATTAAAAATAGTTTAAATCGGTCCATTATTTCGTATAGCCCCCCTCTGAACTCATAAATATATATATTAAATGTTCTTGTATCTCTCCAAAAATCAGCAAAACTTAAGTTTTTTATAAGTCTTAAAGATACTGCTGATTTTCGTAAAGATTGGGTCTCATACAAAGTCCTTCGTAGAAAATGACTTGATGGTAATAAGCATTAATATCACGATGATATTCTGCATAAATAACTAATGTAGACGTAAACCGAAATTTATAGGGATAGGACCTTGCCCTCATATAACCCCTCTTTTAGAAAATCAGGTTTTTGTCAACAAATTGTTGAAATTAAATTAAATACATTTTATCATATGGTCGACCAAGCCCGACTTAATTGTTTGTATTATTTTCATCTGGGAGGTTAGTTAGTTAGTTAGTTAGTAGTTAGTTAGTTAGTAGTTAGTTAGTTAGTTAGTTAGTTAGTTAGTTAGTAGTTAGTTAGTTAGTTAGTTAGTTAGTTAGTTAGTTAGTTAGTAGTTAGTTAGTTAGTTAGTTAGTTAGTTAGTTAGTTAGTTAGTTAGTTAGTTAGTTAGTTAGTTAGTTAGTTAGTTAGTTAGTTAGTTAGTTAGTTAGTTAGTTAGTTAGTTAGTTAGTTAGTTAGTTAGTTAGTTAGTTAGTTAGTTAGTTTAGTTAGTTAGTTAGTTAGTAGTTAGTTAGTTAGTTAAGTTAGTTAGTTAGTTAGTTAGTTAGTTAGTTAGTTAGTTAGTTAGTTAGTTAGTTAGTTAGTTAGTTAGTTAGTTAGTTAGTTAGTTAGTTAGTTAGTTAGTTAGTTAGTTAGTTAGTTAGTTAGTTAGTTAGTTAGTTAGTTAGTTAGTTAGTTAGTTAGTAGTTAGTAGTTAGTTAGTTAGTTAGTTAGTAGTTAGTTAGTTAGTTAGTTAGTTAGTTAGTTAGTTAGTTAGTTAGTTAGTTAGTTAGTTAGTTAGTTAGTTAGTTAGTTAGTTAGTTAGTTAGTTAGTGTTAGTTAGTTAGTTAGTTAGTTAGTTAGTTAGTTAGTTAGTTAGTTAGTTAGTTAGTTAGTTAGTTAGTTAGTTAGTTAGGTTAGTTAGTTAGTTAGTTAGTTAGTTAGTTAGTTAGTTAGTTAGTTAGTTAGTTAGTTAGTTAGTTAGTTAGTTAGTTAGTTAGTTAGTTAGTTAGTTAGTTAGTTAGTTAGTTAGTTAGTAGTTAGTTAGTTAGTTAGTTAGTTAGTTAGTTAGTTAGTTAGTTAGTTAGTTAGTAGTTAGTTAGTTAGTTAGTTAGTTAGTTAGTTAGTTAGTTAGTTAGTTAGTTAGTTAGTTAGTTAGTTAGTTAGTTAGTTAGTAGTTAGTTAGTTAGTTAGTAGTTAGTTAGTTAGTTAGTTAGTTAGTTAGTTAGTTAGTTAGTTAGTTAGTTAGTTAGTTAGTTAGTTAGTTAGTTAGTTAGTTAGTTAGTTAGTTAGTTAGTTAGTTAGTTAGTTAGTTAGTTAGTTAGTTAGTTAGTTAGTTAGTTAGTTAGTTAGTTCGTTCGTTAGTAGGATGTTCGCTGCACTATATTCGAATATCTTATTGATGTTACAAATACAAACATAAACGAATTATATTCCTTTCCTTGTGTTATAAAAATTCCAGGAATTCAAGAAAACAATAATATACAACAAACATTTATCAATTTATCTTTAAATGAGTTCTCCACAAATCCAATAAAATTTTGTGGGTTTCTTGGTTAAGGACATGCCAACACATTTTGGCAGCGAAAAGCCGAAACATTTTAACATGAATTATTTAGTCTTTTTGGGGTTTTATTTGTAACTGAGGACTGTGTTTCGATTTAATTTAAAAATTTAGTATAAAACTTTGAAATTTAAATCCAAAACCTTTTTCACCTTATAATTCCAACAAAATCATTGTTATTTAAGCCTTTTTTAAAGTAAACAAAATAGTTAAACTTCCCATGTGAAATATGTCTCAATATAAGTTCCCTTATAGTCCTTTTTCATTTACATTGGTCGTTATGCTTCTTTGAAAATGATCCCTAAAGGATGTTAAGAAAACTTTGTATTTCATTTTCATCAGAATGAATATTGTTGCTGTTGAAAATATGAGAAAATAACTAAAACTTCATAGAAAGACAAGACAAGAATTTATTGACAAAACTATACACTTGAGAACTAATGGTCGTCTGTATTATGTTGTTCAAAAGGATATTCTTTTCTGAGAATTGAGCTTAAAATAAGTTAATGGATTAACAACAGGTAACAAATGGTAGGGATAACTGTTAAATTTAGTTGTGAAGTTAGAGCAGCATATGAGCTATAAAAAATTTTTACACAAATTTAACCGTTTCTCGTATGAATTAACAAGAGTACCCGGAGAGCTTCGCTATACTAATCGAAATTTAATAAAATTCAGTACTTTTTTCAAAAAAATTAATATCGTAGCGTTTTAGTATTTTATGTGCTAATATGTTTTTTAAGTACCAAATATTATTTTATTTTTAACACTTTAGACAATAGAATTTTGTTCAGAATATAATGTAAATATTTACTACTTTATAAAAAGTTTTTAAAAAAATTTTCTAAGATAAAATTTTTACCTATTTTTCTCTTACAGGGCTGAATTTCAAACAATTTATCAAAAAGTTAGCAGTTTTACGGTAAGTTTTAATCAATAATACATTCTTAATATGATCTTTAATTGGAAAATTATATAATGTCAAAAAGTTAACAAAATCTTAAATAGTATTTTAAAGCTTAAGTAAAGCATTTATTAAAAAGCTAGTATAAAGCTCTTTATACAACAGCTTGCATAAAGCTTTTTATTAAACAGTTTGCATATAGCTTTTTATAAAATGCTTTGTGTGAAAAAGCTTTTTATAAGCCATAACACTTTTATCAATAAAGCCTGAGTAAGCTATAAAATGTGATAAAGCTTTTTATAACAAAACTTGAATAAAACTTTTTTTGAAAGATTTTTTCATAAAAAAGCTTGCAACAAGTTTGAATAAAGATTTTTATAAAAAGTTTATCAATACCTCCTTAGTAGTTTTATTTAAACAAATTGTAGGAAGAGGATATTTTACAGTTGTTGATAAATTTCAAAGTGAGCTTTTAAAAAAAATGAAAAAAGCTTTTATTAAGAAGCTTGAGATAAACTTTTGTTGTCTTGGATAAAGGTTTTTATAGAAAAAGCATAAATAAAGCTTTATAAAAAAGCTTGAAGAAAGCTTTTTATAAAAAAGCTTAAATAAAGTTTTTAATAAGCTTGAATGAAGTTTTTAATCAAAAACGTTTGAAGAAAGCCTTTTTAAAAAAAACTTGAATAAAGCTTTTTATAAAAAAAATTAATAAAGCTTTTTATTAGAAACTCGAAACATCTTATAACAAATGCTTGAATAAAGTTTTATACAAAAAATCTTGAATAAAGCTTCTTATAACAAAGCTTACATAAATCTTTTTATGAAAAAGCTTTTTTATATATTCATCCTTTTATATATTCATCCTTTTTATAAAAAAGTGTAAATAAAGCTTTTAATAAAAAAAGCGTGAATAAAGCTTTTAATAAAAAAGCGCCAATAAAGCTTTTAAAAGCTTGAAGAAAGCTTTTCATAATAAATTTAGTAAACCTTTTCATTGGAAACTCGAATAAACATCTGATACAAATGTTTGAATAAAGCTTTATATAAAAAAAATCTTGAATAAAACTTCTTATAACAAAGCTTACATACAGCTTTTTAGAAAAAAGCTTTTTTACAATTTCATCCCTAAACGTTCTAATATGATCATCAGGAAAAAGCTGTTAGAAAGCTTTTTTAAAGAAGCTTTTATATAAAGATTTTTATAAAAATACTTTTTAAAAGATGCTTTGTAAAGGCTTCTATGAAGTTATTTTATGAAAAAGGTGTCAAAATTACCCTTGATTGTTAAACCTTCGAATTTAAAAAAAGTACCAGATGCCCATCGTTGTTGTCTTTAAGCTTTAATTCTAAATTGTAATTAAAAGCGTTCGCTTTTATTGCATTTAATTTTCACTAAAATCTTACATTTTCATTGGCTATTACCTTATTTTTTACCTCAAGCTATATTGCTCAAAGTTTTCAAAAAGAAGGACGTTTCTTTTTTTTTGTTCTTTATTAAAAAATATTGCTTTGTTTTTAATTTATTTATTAAATTTTAGTTATTTTCTTTAACTC